>NC_049980.1:33901686-33991737 GCF_000003815.2 Branchiostoma floridae | reverse complement strand
CTGGCCTGTAGACTATGGACTGTCATGGTTATCACCTGTACAGTGTATCACCTGGCCCGTAGACTATGGAAACACACCTTAGCTACCACTACAGTGTGTTACCTGGCCTATAGACAATGGAGAAACACCTTAGCTACCTCTACAGTGTCTTACCTGGCCTGTAGACTATGGAAACACACCTTAGTTACCCTGTACAGAGTCTCACCTGGCCTATAGACTATTGAAACACACCTTACACACTTGTACGGGTTCACCTGGCCCGAGACTATGGAAACACACCTTACAATAAGTTACACACCTGTACAGGGTCTCACCTGGCCTGTAGACAATTGAAACACACCTTACACGCCTGTACAGAGTCTCACCTGGCCTGTAGACAATGGAAACACACCTTACACACCTGTACAGAGTCTCACCTGGCCTGTAGACAATGGAAACACTGTTCAAACACACCTTAGCTACCTCTACAGTGTCTTACCTGGCCTGTAGACGCTGGAAAAACCCTTTAATACACACATGTAACGTTACAGGGTCTGACCTGGGCTGTACTTGTAGACAATGGAAATGCACTTTACACACCTGTACATTGTCTCACTTGGCCTGCATGAAAAGATAACACACCTTACTGACATGTACAGTGTCTCACCTGGCCTGTAGTTAAATGAAAGATGCTGTCTATTAAAGATGTAGTACACCGGTGGTAGCCCGAGCCTCCTTGCCCGAGCGAATCACATTAAGTGTTGGAGTCTGCGCAGTAACATATTCCAAGAAGCAAGCAGAAAGGTCAGGAGTCACGTATACGCGCGTCACTTCCGGTTTCAGCGCACAACGGTTGCAGCACTACGAAAAATATTTTACCTCCGCTGTGCGACCATGCGGTTTGTCGCATGTTCGGTATTGTCCTGAAATTCTTCCGTATCCGAATTTTATGGATTCTCTGCTTTTGAATATCGTCGAGGCCAAACATGGTTAATTTCACAGAGCTGAATAAAGAGGTAAGTGTGCGAGATTTCTTATGTTAACGTATATATTTGTGATGTAGTATGTGTGACCCACTTGTGGGAGGGGGGCAATCTAGTTCTTCTTCTTTTCTTCTTCTCCTTCCATACATTATTCATGCTTAACCTCATTAGGCTGAGGGTCCCAGGCATCATACGTAAGACGTACGTAAGTCAAACTACATCTTAGATAAAATAAACTCGGGGGGAGAGATTCTAAAGAAGGGAAATGGTCTACATAACAATGTATGTGTAAACACCCCGAATTTGCAACTTTGCAAAGTATATTTGTTGTTATAGTTGTTGTATACACTGTACAGACTTTTATCTAAAATCATCTGAGCTATGTTAGATTACAGCGTACGTCTCTAGAACACATGAAGATGACATTGCGTAACAGGGTCGGGGAATTCAAACTATAAAATATCACTCTACTCTACTCTACTCTTTATTGAAAAACCTGTATAAGCTTGTTTCACACTTGACTTTGTAAAATTATACAAGAATGTATGTGTTGTGACAGGAAATGTGGATTATAGTTCAAAGATGGAGGCCCCTGAGACATAAACAAAGCATGTCTGACCATTGTTATATGCAACTTTAGGCAATGGTTGAGACGAGAACTGTTTCACCTTCAGTGCTCGAAATACTTTTTTCAGCCAGGTTGCGCAGGTGACAACCTGAATCAAAAACCAACTTGAACCATCAGCATTTCAGGTTGCGCCACGACGTTGTTACTTTCTCCAAATTAGCTACTTATCCATTATCTGTAAAAACAGTTCATTTCAGTTGAAGAAATATACTATATATAGCACAAAAAAAAGGTGTGTTCACAGCGCACTTTTCTCAATAAACAAGTTCCATTTATCGATCTTTTGAAAACAAAGACTGCAACAAAAGTAATATCTCAAAGAACCGTGAAAAATTAGCGATCTCCGTTGAACATTTTCTACGAATTCAGTGCCGACAGCGCGCCCCTCCCCAGTATAACATTAGTTATCATCACATTAGCGGTTGTTTTTCCCGCATTCCACCGACAGTATTGTCCCAAACAAGCAGAAAAAAAACCTCCAAAATAAGCCTATACATGTACTTATCAGCAAGGACGTTGTACTGAGAAGTTGAAGATGCAGTTACTAAACCCGCCATCCCTGTTTGATTCCTTCTCAGATTGTGCTCCTCCGAGGGGATGTGAAGAGAGCTCGCCTCCTCCTGATCCAGACTCTGTGTCGGAACATCCGCAAACTCAGGGACAAGAAGTCAGTTTTAAAGCTCCTTTGTTTTGTCTTATGTAGCTGGTAGACTTTCTTTAGGTGAAACACACAACTTTGGCCCTGTATTTACGAGCTGGGTAAGGCAGGACTGTAAGGTTTGGTCCACTCACACCAGGAGGGACTCCTTTCCATAACTGTTTTTGTTTGAACCATTTTTATTCACGAGAAGCTCAAATCGGCCAGCAGGCCGCTTTTCATTGAGGTCATGAGGGAGGTAAGGGACACTGTACTAGTGTGGTGGGATCTGGTGGCTCTCCTCAAACAGGGGACCAACAGGAGGCTTCATGCCCCATCTGAGATGACAAACTGACCAATGCTAGGGACACATTTTCACCAGTGAGGAGACAGGTGTGCCTTTCTCAAAGGCACAGCATTGGGTTGTGCTGCTGGGGATTTGAATCCAGAAGCTTCCTGTATTGCCTTGTTACAATTTTAAATAAAAAATATTGAAATGAAATCCCTCTCCCCCAGGGGAAAGCCTGACCAGCTGGCGAGAAACAAGCACCGCGCCGAGAAACTGCATGAAGACATCACTGTTCTCAAGGTAGGGATTCTGTCTGGGGTTCAGCAGGCCCTCATTGGACAGCATTTCACATGTATCATCAATGCTGAACTACAGTGCTTAGTCTGAAAATGATAACTACAAGACTAGTGTAAGTCCAAAAGTAGTGTTTAGTTTGAATGAATTTGTAAAATAGAAGTTCTTCTGGAGACAGAAGTTCAAGTTCTGTGCAACACAAAAGTTCAGATCTAAGATGATTCCTGTGTGATACAGGGTTCTCCCCACTGTAGTTAAGTGTTGGGGGCACTAACACTGTGACTCCTACGGTATGATTTAGGCCCTTACGCTGCGTCAGCCAGCATGGGCAGGGGGATTTTGAGAGTTATAAAGAATTTAAGGGGGAGCATGCCCCTAGACCCCCCTACAATGCTCACGCCTGCCCTGCTTTCTACGTGGCTTTACTGCATCGAGATGCCCTTACCCTGTGAAAACATCCTGCTGAGAGCCCTGAGATGTATTTCTCTCTGGTCTTCATCATCTAAGCCATCATCAGATGCCAACTTCAGAAGTTTGGCTGACCTTCTTTCTCTCTCCCTGCAGGGGTTGAAGCCTGATGATGTCACAAAAGCCGGCCTGTTTGCAGATTTGGATGAGCACAAAGTGTTGAGTAATGTGAGTGACTTATACAGTACCTGTTCAAATGTATGTTATAATGTGTGTTTGTTTGTTTGTTTGTTTTTATGACAAATTCCCAATAATATAGCTGTTGACCATTATGTTCATGTTCATGATCATCATGGTTAATACAATCTGCATTATGTGTTTGATTCCAATATTCTTTTGACTTAATAAAATACAATATTTGTTTTAAACATCACAAAATACTCACCGGAATAACTCACCTCATGACTCCCCCTTACCAGAGGCTGTGATTACCGAGGTACCAAGGATTTTGACAGACTGATCAACAAATTTCATACATAAATCTTTTCATGTTTTGTGTGTTTTGTTGTTATTGTCTTTTGAATCACACATATGATTGCTGCTCAGTCTCTAAGAGATTGCTGTCACATGGATTGATGGAACTGGGCTATGTTTGCAAAGGTGAATGATGAAATTTTGATGTTTGTTCCCCACAGCCAGCCTCCTCCAGCCAGGACAGAGCCATGGCCAGACTGATTAGCCACAAGGCTCTGAAAGCAAAACTGGACACGGTCAGAGGTGAGTTGTAGCCTGGGTACCATCAGGATAGTAGTTTCTTCTTCTTTTGTACTGCGTAGCCTGTCTGTGGAGATTAACTGCAGATCGTGCATGGGTTAGTCACAACACAAGTGCCCAGTACAAATAGACAAGGGAAAATAAAGGAAAAAAGCTAAGAAAAATGAAAACAACTGATTTTGTGTGTGTATAGGACAGGACAAGTGAATTTAGTGGGATAGTAGTTCACTCCAACGTTTATTACTATACGCTACGTACAGTCGCTCCTCTGCTATTCCGTCTGGAAACTTGGACATCTCTAACGCCTGGAATATTCAATTCTCATCCAAATTTTAGACAAAGGCGCTGATTGGTCCAATCCGAGTAGTAGTTTGCTCCTATGTTTGCTTCTGCTACCCAAGAAACTTGAAATGGGCAACTGATTTCTGTATTCAAACGAGTTGGAACGCCTGTTCAAATGAGGATATGGACAAAGGTTTACTACAAATGTCTTATTCAGTATATCTTACAGCATTTGAACTTTGAGTAACATCTATATGACCTTCATCTTTCAGCCAAATTCAGCATCGTTCCTGACCAGAAAATGGTTTCTCACATGAAGAAAACTGTGAAGGACAAACAACCAGGACACAAGGCTAAGAAAACTGCTGACAAAACAGAACAGATGAAAACAGGAAACAGACCAGCAGAAAACACAGGAAAAACACAGACACAAACTGACTCAACTGTTGAAAACACTGAGCAAATGTCTGATGTCATAGTTGGGCAGACTAGTAGTCATGGTGAGAGCAGTGTAAGTGATGTTGGTGAGGAGGGCAAAATCCACCAAAGTACGAGCGAGACAAAGACATTGACAGAGTCTCCAAGCACTGTGGAGATTGATGTAAGTACAAGAAACTCAGAAAGTGAAAGTGAAGATGATGAAGAAGACAGTGAGGAGGAGATGGAGGAGGATGCTGACAGTGAGATGGAAGAAATCTCCAGTCAGATGACGGAATCTCCGACGGAAAGCAAAACTGAATCACAAGTAAATCTTAGTGAAAGCAGGGAAACAAATGACCAACTGTCGACAAAAAGAACTGAACCTTCGACTGCGAAGAGAAAGGGTCCCAGAAAAGCAGCTTGTGATGCTGAGGAAGATGAAGATGCAGATGAGGAGGACAAAGAGGAGACAACAGTGACTGAAGGAGATGACATGTTCCTTAGAGAAGGGGACCCAGACCCAGAGGAAGACACGGACGGTAGAAAAACGACGCCTGACTCCGGAGGAGGTTTGGGAGTACCGGCGGTGGCGAGGGCGCTTCCGGGGGAGTCTCTTTTCATTGGGAGTCTTTCTGGGGGCAGGAGAGGAAGACATGTTAAGAAGGGGAAATTTGAGAAAAAGATGGGAAAAAGACCAATGGAAAGGTAAGATTTGTCCCCTCCTACACATCATTCCTTCATTTTGTCGCTCCACCCACTCACCTTCTGTCTTCATGATGTGTTCTAGAAAAGATGGTTTTACATGTGGTCTCCTTTGGTCAGTATCGTCCATGACAAAATCGAAATTTATATCAGCTCTACAGCTTTGGCTATGGCTACACAGTCCTATCCTATATGACAATGACTGTCTCTGCCACATGGGGCACATCTGTATGCTGACTTAGGAATGGTATCCATTGGAAATTTGTCTTATTGGTTTCACTATTTCTTGTGTATCTTTTGGTATGTTTTGTGTTTGTTAACTGAAAAACGCTGCTTAGCGGAAGTTCACAAAAGTATGATCTCTGTATTTCTAGAAAAAAACAACAACTGATATTCATACTATATTACTTGGTTCAATGTATCCATGTGTGCCTTTGGGTTTTTAGTATATGTTTTGTTCTCTGTTTGTTTTGTTTTCCTTTCTGACTGAAGAATGTTGATTTTACAGAGGGACTTTGCAGAAGTTTGCAGCCAGGGGCAAGCCTCAGCAGCACACCAGAGCACCAGGTATCAAATAGGAAATTGTGTCATTTATCTTACATGTCCTCTCTGCAAATATAAGTAAAAATACAAGTATTTGCTATACTACGGCTGGATACCAGGCTAATCCATTAGATGAGATGATGATATAGTCCATGTTGTTGACTTGTGCTGCCCATGCAGGTGCAGGTAAAGTGACAAAACCGTCCTCGTCAGACTCCCCAGCACACCTCCACCCGTCCTGGGCAGCCAAACGCAAGCAGAAGGAGCAAGCCGGACAGATCGCCGCCTTCCAGGGCAAGAAGATCGTGTTTGACGACTGATGTGTCACCAACTTACCATTATCAAAAAGTAAAACATTGCTATACTGCAGTACAGCTGGATGCCAGGCTACTACATTAGATGTGATGATGGTGTAGTCCCCATTGTTGACTTGTGCCAAACGGAAGCAGAAGGAAAAGGCCGGACAGATCGCCGCCTTCCAGGGCAAGAAGATCTTGTTTGACGACTGATGTGTTACCAACTTACCATGATCAAAAAGTAAAATATTACACAATACTCCACACTGCAGCTAGGTGGCACTGCTGTAGTGTGAAGAATGCGGCCCCAAATATGACTGAGTTTATATCCCCCTCACAAGTTCATGACTGCAGTAGACAGTCATCGAAATGTCAGCTACGTATAAACTATTTGGTTGTGTGCAAGGAACTTAAAAATTGTTCTGTAGTAATTTACATACCTGATGAAACTATTCATGGCTGATCTGTTACTGTTATTACAAAGTTAGCAGCACAATATATTATGTACTGTAGACTGTACAGTGGTCCTTTTGTTAGATGTCCTCATCCTGATAGTGGTAACTTCCCCTTTTCATTAGAGGCTGTAACCAAATATTTGACAACAAATTTCACAAAGAACAATTTTTTAAAATTCTGTTGTCCATACTTTTATGTCATATCATATTCCTATAATATAATCAAGGGTCAAATAATCGAATTTTGGTCTCACAACTGTCGGTCTGTGGTTGCCATCTTACTCACATTGTCATGCCAGTTATCATGTTGATTCAGCAGTTGCAGGGAAGTATAACTTGTTAACTACTTTTGCTACTAAAAACATTTATTATTATTCTACTTATACCACTGATAAAACTTCAGCACCGTAACAAGATAAAAACATTGTGTGGGTATGTAAATCAGCACCATTTGAGAAAAACATCCTTCTCTACGTAAGATATCTGAAGCCTTAATGAACATTCTGTTAATAGTGCATAGTATTCATAGCCTGGGTACCATCCGGATAGTAGTTCGCCCCTATGTTCGCTTCTGCTATCCGTCTGGAGACTTGCGCATTCAAACCATCTGGTGCTAACGTCAGTTAATAAGCGAATCAAGGAATAGGTTCTAGAGCTCTCGTTCGATGACAACAGGCCTTCCCGCAAGCAGACGGAGAGCTTGTGATCGCTTGAAACCATTCCATAATTTGCTCATATGTGGGGACCAGTCAGCGCCTGCTTCCAGAATTTGGACGATTCCAGACGTTTAGATGGTCCGTGTTCCCAGACGGAAACACAGAGAAGCGACTGTATATTGTGTATAATGAATGTCAGAGCTAGAAGCGACTGTATATAGTAAATAATGAACGCCAGAGCGAACTACTTTCCGGATGGTACCCAGGCTATAGTATTCATGCTTCTGTCACCATTGAAGACTACCAGCTACTTTGTCAAACGGTTCAGGTACAGGTACAGACTACAGGTCTGGACCTCTGTTTGAATGTCTAGACCTGTGCCTGATGTTGCATTCAGGTATACAGTACAAGTGTATTGTCCTCTTTTTATATTCCGGTCCAGTTCATATCATATGACTTTGTCTTTATTCAGATCCACTTTTAGCTAACAATATTATGTTGCCAATGCTTCCAGTGGTCTACATAAAATACATTAATACACGCACAACATTACATACGTAACTGACTGTTCCAGTGGCAAGCCATTCGGTAGAGGAAGCGCTTCCTTTCTGCATTGGTCCTAGGTTTTGACAGCATGATGCAGTTTGTTGTTGTTGACCGTGTTTGGTACCGACTGTTGGTTGGTCTTACAATGTTTTTGGTAGTCCTGTGTGAACTATCCTGCGGAATGTGGCAAATATGGATCATATGGATCCATACATTTATGCTTGGTCAGGACAAGAGTACCTAAATCTCTATACCTGTACCTGATGTTATATCTACATTCAGGTACACAGTACTGGGGGGATGGGTTCCTCATTGGGAGTCACAGTACCCTGCCTTGCCTGACCCAGTACTAGTTTATTATTCTCTTACAAGATAATTTCATTGGAGATTGCAGTGTTTTCACTGAATTAAAACCACAATCATCTTAGCAACATTTCTGATTGTCAGCAAGTTTAAGCTGTATAACCTAAACGTTTAAAACAATGACACAGACATTAGCAAAAAAAACTCTTTTCTATTCCTGCCAGGATCACGTCATGTGGTTAGATTCATCCAGTCTTCCCATCGTATATAATGCCTGGTCAGGGCTATGCAGGTTAGTGCAGGTAAAATTGGAGCTGTGCAGGTATTTCTGATGTCTACCTGCTCCTAACCTGCACTGGTCCACGTGCTGGGTTTTATACATAATGGTGTAGTTGTATGTCGATTGTTCTTAGCTGCATTGACTGTTACCACCTATTAAGTATAAAAGAAGAAGAAAAAATAGCAATGGTACCTGAACAATTTTTGTATGATCCATTTCAATGTTACCTGCACCAGTGCAGATATGCAGAAATAAGTATTTCGAGCCCTGCAGGTGGAAGGTGGCATGACGTGTGTACATAAGATGTACGTGTGTACTGTAAGGACCCTGGCGTGAAGGGAGATCCATGTAATATTGATGGTGTACTCAGTATGTCTCACACTGGAGGCCCCCGGCCCACCCACCGTGAACCCTCCCCCGGGACGCTGGAACCCGGCCCTCCCACCGTGAACCCTCCCCTGGGAGCCTGGCCTTGGCCGCGCTCCCGGCACTACAGGCACATCTGTTTCCATAGACGCACCCGGGTTATTAATGAACACGGAATACAGGATTGCTGGGGAAAGGGTAGCGTGATACATCTCAATATTGGGAGGCAGAGGCTGGTGTTTTGAGACAGCGCAAGCAGTTGTAGCCGTAAGGCTTGTTTTGAACGTATTTTGCAGTGTTTTGTACGTTTTTCTGGAGATCAGGAACTTTCTATAGTGCCTAGAGAGTATTACTAGAAATCACGATATATCCAGGATTCTAAAAGCTTGTACAAAACACTTGAACTATATTCTCGTAACAATCCTGACTTACATCTGTCTTTGATATTAAGTACAAGTGCTTCCTGAAGGGCATAAGCTTTTATTGCTGCATATTACTAAAAATTTTATTACTTAGATAATGAAAATATAAAACTTGATCTTCAACAGGATCTCTTCAGTGTCACTGACAAAAGATAACGAATGTTATCTGAAACATCAGACCGTTCACAAAATCATATCCAGTTGCTTGAATAATACAGTTTTAGTGTCCTTACATGTACACCATGTTTTGTATGCACATGAAACTAACGATCCCATTGAAACACTACGAGCCATATTCAGCTATTTCTGGAAGCATTCCTTTGAGAAAAAAGCAGATCAGTCAGCATGTTTCCCTCCCTGCGATGAACAGAGAACTATTGTTAATTCATTTACTTTTGCAGTGGCTTTATTTCATGGTAGGACCTTAGAAAGAAAGCTTTTAGTATCACTGAGGTCACTGTGAAAACCATAAAAATAAATCTTTGGTTTT
Source organism: Branchiostoma floridae (assembly GCF_000003815.2). Lineage (NCBI taxonomy): Eukaryota > Metazoa > Chordata > Leptocardii > Amphioxiformes > Branchiostomatidae > Branchiostoma > Branchiostoma floridae. The sequence continues at coordinate 33,981,984 of NC_049980.1, read as the reverse complement.
TATTGTCTGTTTATGTATTCTTATAATCTACATGTATATGTTAGACCTTTCCAGGTGTCCCGTGTCCTCTAATGTTATATTTTATACGGTACGAAACAAGCAATTCATCCCTTTGGGCTACAACTGAATGCTCTTGAATAAAATTCCGTTTAATTAAGGAGCTTTCCGCAAAAGTTTTAAAGATTTACGGTATGTGTGACCGCAATCTCAGACGCAGCTAATATTATTGCCCAAGTATCGTCCGTTATTTTATGTGAAGCGTTTTAGTACAAGAATATTCCATTAGAGCCAATATTAGTGGCGACCATCTGTGCTGTGTTTAATGTTACCTGTGAGACCTTCCCTGTGTTTGTTAAGAGAGTTGCCCCGTCTGTTGCTAATGTGGTGTTCCTATATAGCTAGCCTCCACAGCAGGCTTTTGGGTCCGTGTGGAGTTGTCCTACTCTCCAAGCAGAGGTTGAGTCGCGTAGATATGCTTGGAGAGTAGAGTTGCTAATGTGGTGTCCTCTAGCCTCCGTAGCAGGCTCTACTGGTAAAGGCGTCTTTCACTCGTTATCAGTAAAATGTAAAAAATGGCGTTATTTTCTTCTTCAGTGAAACCTACCTGATTGTTTAGGAAAATTCCTCTTTTAACCATAGCCAAAAATGGCAAGCCCTTCCTGGATTGTAACCAGGGTCTCCCAGATACCAACTAATTAGAAGGGGCTCAACTGTGAGGCTGCTATCAGTTGAGCTACAGGGACAGCCAATAACTCTCAAGTTTCTTGTGTCTCGTAGAGCCTGACATAGAAACCAACCAAGTGTGGTGGAACTGATGATACGCCATGAGGCTATGTTGATTTGATTATATGGATGACATTCACGCGGGCATCAAGTTTCGACCATTCCAGATATTAGATATATATTTTTCAATCATACTGTAAGTTGCACAAAGCAGCTGCAGAATGAGCAAAGAAATGCCAGAGAATAGCAAAAATGTCAGAAAATGTCTGCTAATGTCAAAGAATGGCAAGGTCGTTTCCAATGTCATATAAGAAGATTTGAAAGAACAAAAATGAACGCTCTATTGTTTATGTATGTAACGTTACCATACTCTGTGTTCTCAGTCAGTTGTTAAACCTCCCTGACCACAGATTTCATAATGGAGGCAACTATTTGGGGCCAATTTTTTTTTTTTTATTTGCATGCTCGCATGAGTTTTTGGGGTTCCCAGAGGATGTCATCCATATAATCAAATCAACATGGCCTTAGTAATAATAGGCCTGACAATATAGCCTGTTAAGGAGGCTATGTTTGCCTGTCTGTGAACATGATTGGGTCTGGTTTAGTGTGTTCCCCATGAATCACTTCCCGTGTTTTGATGAAGCAAACAAAGTGGGTCATTTTTTATTGATGTCAGACTTCATTTTGGTAATGGCCACAGGAATGTCAGTTCCCGGTCTCCGTCGGACATACATACATGTACAGCCGTGCACTACACATGGCTATCAGACATACATGTACAGCCGTGTACTACACATGGCCGTCAGACATACATGTACAGCCGTGCACTACACATGGCCGTCAGACATACATGTACATGTACAGCCGTGCACTACACATGGCCGTCAGACATACATGTACAGCCGTGCACTACACATGGCCGTCAGGCATACATGGCCGTCAGACATACATGTACAGCCGTGCACTACACATGGCCGTCAGGCATACATGTACAGCCGTGCACTACACATGGCCGTCAGGCATACATGTACAGCCGTGCACTACACACGGCCGTCAGGCATACATGTACAGCCGTGCACTACACATGGCCGCCAGGCATACATGTACAGCCGTGTACTACACATGGCCGTCAGACATACATGTACAGCCGTGCACTACACATGGCCGTCAGACATACATGTACAGCCGTGCACTACACATGGCCGTCAGACATACATGTACAGCCGTGCACTACACATGGCCGTCAGGCATACATGTACAGCCGTGCACTACACATGGCCGTCAGGCATACATGTACAGCCGTGCACTACACACGGCCGTCAGGCATACATGTACAGCCGTGCACTACACATGGCCGCCAGGCATACATGTACAGCCGTGTACTACACATGGCCGTCAGACATACATGTACAGCCGTGCACTACACATGGCCGTCAGACATACATGTACAGCCGTGCACTACACATGGCCGTCAGGCATACATGTACAGCCGTGCACTACACATGGCCGTCAGACATACATGTACAGCCGTGCACTACACATGGCCGTCAGACATACATGTACAGTATAGCTGTGCACTACACATGGCCGTCAGGCATACATGTACAGCCGGGCACTACACATGGCCGTCAGACATACATGTACAGCCGTGCACTACACATGGCCGTCAGACATCCATGTACAGCCGTGCACTACACATGGCCGTCAGACATCCATGTACAGCCGTGCACTACACATGGCCGTCAGACATACATGTACAGCCGTGCACTACACATGGCCGTCAGACATACATGTACAGCCGTGTACTACAAATGGCCGTCAGTGGGCACGCTTTACATGCGGCTTCAAAAATAATTCCCGAAACGCATTTTCAAAGACACTCTGCAAAAAGCCTGCTTTTAAGGATGAAAACAAAACATTTTTATTGAATTTTTCTACAACAGGTTTGAAATGCACTCAGAGTGTCCAAAACAAGTTCCTACCTCTTGAATCTTGTAAAGAAAAAACGTTTTTCAAAAATGAGTTTCAGGAACTGTTTTCAAGAACGCGTTCCGGTAAGTGTTTCTGAAATCTCATGTAAGTTGGGCCCTAGGAAATGGTATTTTCAATCTTACATTACACTTTGTTCTTTTTTTTTTACATTTTTACTGAGGTATAATAAACAATACAACATCGATGTCCACTACATGATGAAATTGTGTATAGTAGAGTATATTTGCATGAGGTTTTGTACAACTCCATGTATATTTTTAACATACACATAGTTGATTGACGTATCTATGAATATATTTAATGAAAGTGGAAGATGAATCTACAATGAGGTGTTCTTGTAAGCAAAGGCTCTGTAGTTTTCTGCATTTCTTGTATGGTCTTGGACAGAATGAGGTTTGTACATTGTGTTGTAAATGACAACTTCTCAGTAACATCGACTATCATAATTCCACCAGGTGCCATAATACCGCCACCTCAAAAAACGTTAGCATAGAGGTCTTCCCAAGATTGTCTTGAACACCGAATGTTAAATATCTTAAATGTAATACAATTCAGGTATTTATGTGTTGAAGACAATCTTAATAAACCTCTATAACAACGTTTTTTTGAGGTGGCGGTATAATAACACCTGGTGGAATTATGAGAGTGTATGTTATACTTATCTATGACTTACACATAGTTCATACATGAGCATGTATAATGAATAATGAGCATGTATAATAAATACGACAAGGACAATAATCATAGCAATGCCTTTTCTTCTTGAGTATAAAGATAGGTGAGGTTTGTATTTCAGTGCGTTTCTTGTACCGCAAGGTAGCACCCTTATTATTCTTACTCTAAGGATATCAATCGCTGAAAGTGCATGATGTGGATGGTGCTCAGTATGTAATGCCGTGTGCAGGGGGATGGAAATGTCGATGGCTGTTACGGTGGCATATGGAGACGCTCGTTATGAGAGTTATTGCTGGCAGCTGGCTGTATTAGTGAATCAGTAGGCAGTCACTCAACAATATTGCACCAACGCAGTTGGGGGGAAGTCAAAGGATGCAGGAAATTTATAGTCTCTGCTATACTGCGTGTGGTGTTGGAAAATCAGTAGAAATTTGCCAGATAGACCGAGGATTGTGCCAAAGATATTACTTGGCAACAACGCTTCCCTTAGGAGGCAAATGTTAACTCTACGGTCGCATATTCTTCTGTCACTTGTTATAAAAAGAGGGAAAAATCATGATCAGGTTAGCGATAGATTTACAGGTAACATAGCTTTAGTTGTTCTGTTTTTCCAAGTGTTTACTTGCATCACTACAAGTAATGGTATTTTCCTGATCTTTTATTTTTTAAATTTATGCAACAGTATGATTACTGCATGTTGGCAAGACGCAAATAAAGATCACCATTATTTTTCCCAACAACCCACGGAAACTAGCGGAGACTAGGAAATCCATGCAATCGTACACAAAATCGGATTAGTTAGACTTGTAAATTCCAGGAAGGATGGTCAGGGTTAATCTTCTGAGACGTGGGCCAAACAAATTTCCAGGAATTAGTATTGATCTTGAACTTGGAGGGTTGTCTGTTTGGTTGCTGTAGCCAGACTGGACCCCGCACGGATGCCAAGGGAAGGCAGTGTAACTACATTAGTGTGGCCAAATGGGCTCTTCACGTCAGCCCCCCACCAGTCTCCCGCCTTAATCAGTTCTCGGTCAATCAGAAGATTGCCTTCGGGACGACCGGAAAATGTCGGGGCACAAATTATCTGCTCGCGCCGTGCAGGTGGAGCGCTGGAGACGGGGGAAGGATTTCCCATTCATCACGGACTGGGCTATTGGCATATCGGGGGCAGCGATTGGAAAGGCCACCCTTCCAATAGATACTAGAAGACACGCTTCCGCACTGCCTGCCGAATGTCATCTGATTTGTTAGTTCGCAGTTGAACCCGCCCGAGTGAACTTGAAATTGAATCAGCAGGAGTTCTCCTGTATATGGGTTTTCTATCCGCCGCGTGGGTCTTGATAAATAATCATTCCGATGCGGAATTACCGATTTTCTGCCGTAGCGTTATTCCAATCGTCCCACACATTTATATCACGGGGAGGTAAGAATAAAGCGGTACGGCTCGGAGCTTAGCCGATGTTTGAATGATCAAACTGGAAAACGTAACCGGCAGTAAGATGGCCCATTTCTTGGATTTTTGCCACAGTCATTTAGACTTCTGCGAATCTACCCTCAACGCTTGTCAGATATTGTCTTTTTACTGAATTTGCTTAACTTGTAGTTTAAGATGTTTCCATATTCAAAGATGAATGTACATTGTTTAAAACATAGCGACATTTTGTTTTACTTTTCGCTTCAATTGATTGAGTGACAAACAATCATTGCTGACACGGAACCAAGATCTCCAGTCCAACCAATTCTAACACTAATGGCTAGCCTCTTTGTTCGGCACTGGTAAGCTTTGGCTTTCGTACCCCAAGTAAGTAAAAATTGACGATTGTGGTGGACTCTTTAACGTGCTTGATGTGAGCTAGGTCTAACGGTATACATGAACAAGCAGAAAAATCGACCACACAAAAATATCTACGTTTGTGCAGATTTGCAATGTTCATCTGGCGGTCACAAAGGTCCTTTGATGAGGAGGTCCTTAAGCCTAAGGGTTTCGATGGTGGCACAGGTTTGCAAACAAGATACAGGCTGAACCAGCTTTTGTTTGTTTTTCTCGTCCGAATAGATTGTACCTGCTTTTTGGGCAGATGAAGGGGGGAAGTGAGAATGACTTTTTCTTTCTTTGGAAGATGAAGGGAATGATGGTTTGGGCACGCTGTGTGTATGATGATGATGACTCACTGGTCTACAATGGCGGATGAAATGGATTAGTGAAGAACGTGATTCGATTTGATCTAGGCTATAGGATTCTCAGTACAAAACACTGATTATATGGTTGACAGGATATACTGAGTGTCCTGGTGACTGTACTATTGTTAATACCCCTCACCACACTCCTGTGTGCGGGGAGAAGAGAGCATCACCACCGTACGCGTAGCACGCCATGTTCGGTTTGTATCGTTACGGAGCGTTTGTGTCGATTGCGGTTAGTGCTGAACTGATTGGTCAAGTTTCTGTGTCAGTGCAACAGCATACCTGATGATTTAGTACTTATTCTTGTACAAAGGAAGTCCTCAAAGCTCGTTGGAGACAGGTTGGTTGAGAAGACAGTAAGGATAAGGAAGGGTTAACATTACAAAACCTAAACCAACAACCCAGCCCACCAGATGACAACAAAACAACGTCAGCATACTGGCGGGTCAGAGTTGATGTGATATTGTTGTCATTTTGTATATCAAGTTCGTAACGATATATGGAAGCAGTGTTCTTGTATCTATGGCAAGGCAAACGTTGAACTTGGAAAGCTTTGTTTCACAATAAAATAGTAACTAGGCAACCCCCTGAGGTACACCTTGAGCTCTTGGTCTCTCTTATCATCAGTAGAGAGTTACATCCTCTATATCAATGATTGCGTCACCAAGACAAGATGCGTTGGTCAGGGAGTGTGTCGGTTTGCTGGAGCAGCTTCAGGCATGCTGTGCGTACGTGTGGCCACACTTGCACTGCTTGTTACTCATGGACGAGCCGCTGTTCGACCCGCCGGAACTCGCCCCTCCGGACTTGGAGCCGCCGCCGCCGCCGGAAGGCTTGTCGTCACCGGATAAGCTGAGAAGCCTTCAGGGATTTCAAAGAAGGAAGGCAGTAGTTTAAGATCAGCGGCTTCTTGCGCAATTATCATCTTGCATTCAAGAATGTTTCGCCCTCTTTTTCTAATGAGCTATGAGAACTGTATTTTAATGCATGCTCTGAAATAAGATGCTGTATACATAAACGCATGTTTAGCAAAGTTATGTTTTACATTTTTTATCGACAGAGCAAACTTTATGTCGCATATCAATAAAACTGGATATGAATCGGGAAACATCCATTTTTAAAAAGGTACGTCTACATTCACGCAAAACTATACTTCCTTCCTTCAAGGATTTAAAGTGTCCGTATGACAAGGATGGATGGCAGGTACTTCTCACTCTTTGAACAGCAAGAGACCCTGATTATTTATGCAGGCCCCTTCAGCAGGTCAACTCCTGAGAGTCTCCATGCGCCACTTTGATCTCGGACAGGCTGGTAGTTATCAATCAAATCAAGACCTCTTTTTATATTGATACAGAACTGCTCAGTAGAGACGTTTTGCATCTAGAAGAGCTCCTCAGTGTAAAGAAGCGAAACCTGAAGTGGCACGACCGAGTTTCACGATCAGCAAGGCTAGCCAGACTATCATGCGAGGAACCGCAAAGGGAGGTAGAAATAGTGGTATGCATCGGAAAATATGGAAGGATAATATCATATCAGAGAATACACAGGCATGACACTAGCTGAAAGAAGAAGGAGAAGATGGAGAAGAAAAGAAAACCAAGAAGGGTGGAGAAAGCTGGCTGCCAGGTTTTCTGCTGTGCCTCAACATTCAAATAGAATAACTGGACTTGTGTTGTGGTTAGATAAGATAAGATGGTTGTAATCAGTGAACTGGAAACTCCTTGAGACATGATTGTGGGAAGAGGGATGCCAGAGCCTCTCTCCTTCTAACATCACAAGGAGAATGGGGAATGGAGGAGATGAAGAGGAATAGATGGGGATGAGGATGAGGAGGATGGGGATGAAGAGGAGGAGGAGGATAGGGAGGAGAAAGAGAAGGAGAAGACTCACCTGCCGAGGAATAAGAACCCCGCCCCTGCCTCCTGCTGGCTGAATTTCGTACACTTGTTGCCCTGACATGCTTTGCAGGCCCCTCCCGGCATCTCTACCCTGCAGAAACATCAGAAACAACGTTGATGAAATGATGTTGAGCGAATTAGAGTTTATGGTCATTTCTTCCAAGTTTCTACAAACTTACAGAGTTTCCAAGACGACAGGATTACAAAAAATGCCAGTGAGAGTTGGATACTTCGCCAAATAACTTAAGATTCATTTGCAGAGTATCGTCCGTTCACAAGTTTTCACAGACAATTAGGTACAGGTTCAAGTCCGGACCTGGACCTGATCCTCCGGACCTGAATTTTCCGTATCGGTACCCACGCCTAGTCATGTAGCTAGTACTCGCAAAGTAACAGTTCCTCAATCAAAATGACAGTTAGTCAATCAACTAGCTAAAATGTAGATTGAAACGGTCAGACGTTATTGACTCGTTCTACCAATATATTTTGACGTTACTGACGCTGACAATGGATGTCACTTGAGACGTGAGAAGTGGTTTCCATACATTATCCTGTTGATATTTGAATACTGTTAACCTGGATGTCTCAGCTTCATAAACGCACAACAAACACTTGTCTTTAGTCGTAGATGTCTAAATATTTGATAGCCTGTGTGGCGTAGCCTCCTGATGATCTAACGACCCCTGGTTCTGTCGGGATATAGGCGATTATCATATACAATGATGGAAGATTATATCTATATTCGGAACCCTCAGAAAATTCATGACGAAGAAAACCTGCAGCCAAGAATACAACGAAACTAGATGTCTATAAGGAAATTGATAAAAAATCACGGAGGAAAGTTACGAATTTTATTTCACAGACCGGTAAGAGGTTATTCTATGCGAAGAAACTGCACATCGAGGAATACGTCTCAGTAGAATTCCAACTGCAAAGATAACATGGGGATCATCAAAAGGGACTCAAATCCCGAGGGAACTGTTTTAGCAAGTTCTGCAGATAGTATTTTTAATCGAAAATGTAATTACGCCCAAAAAAACGTTACTCTAGCAACTGGATATGGTTTTGAAGCTGTCAGACGCCTCAAACAACCGTCCGGTGTCTTTCGTCAGTAACACTGGTTGGTGGGAACAGGCTGTCTGAAACGTCTGACCGTTTCCAAAATCATATCCAGTTGCTTGAGTAACTAAACTGCTTTTTAACATATCTTATTACCTGAGTGTCTAATCTTCATCGACAAAAAATGTAATTGTATTGGAAACTCAATTCTCCCCTTGCTTTGAGGCAAACAGTGACCTACATCTTAAGCAAATATCCCTTAGGAACACACTCCTCGGTTCTGCCCCATCCCCGTCATGCCAACACACTGGTCTGTATGGGGAAACTCTTTCAGCTACTATAAATGGTCCATTTCCTGGTTAATCTGTGATGAAATCTTAAAAACGTGGCTGATTTTGTATTCAGAAATGTGGTCTTTTTAGAAAATGACACCCAACTTCTAGAGATGAGTCCCTTTTGCGCAGACCACGCTGTCACCAATGATCCCTTCCCATCCATTATACATTCGGTTTTAGTCAATCAATCCTGCGGGTGCTTTACGCATTTAGATCCGGAATTGACTGTTTGGTAAGTCTATCTCCCCCCTCCTGGTGTCTGTGATCAGATTACCACCTCTGGAGGGATTACCGGCATAACTACGTACATCGCATGGATGAGTCCTCTCTTCGTCACTGTCACTGACTCAACAATTCCCTGTCATCACCTAGCTGTGCAGTCAGATAGACATTGTCTAAAACTTGTTTCAAAACTTGATTTATCCAAATTTTAAATTATCCAAATTTTAAAAAACACTTTGTTGATGCTTTGTAAAACATTGTTGATGACCTGCATATTTATTAGTCTGTTGATTTCCCACCTGTGTAAGATGACTTTAGATGTCTATATTACGTTTTGAACACGTCGATTTATTGCATATAGTTCATAATTATTTTTTCTGCGACAATCTAATAAAACCATCGTGAATTTTCAATCTTTATTATAACTTTTTTTAGTTCTATGTACGTAACATTGTAGTTATTTCAATAATTGAAATACTCAACCGATTTATCTAGTTACATATGTGTAACTAGTATTGTTCTGTCAGCTCATTCTAGTGACCCTGAAGACGCTAGGGTGGTGGACGTCATCCGAAACGTCCAGAAGTAATCTGCAAATTTCATCCAGTTTTTGACATTGAATTTTCTTGAAATATTATAAACCTTCGTCAGCGTACTATGTACTTAACTCAGCAGTCCTATTTATTTATTTTTCTTTATAGTATGCTCCCATGTTTATCTTTATCATGATACATACACGATTCAATTTGAATAAATTGTGTAATACTGCTATCTATGTCTTAAACAAAATCATATTACTGCGCCACTGTGTTCAGTTGTTTGTTTCTGTTTGATTCAAAAGGAAACGTCAGTTTTAGGAGAAACTTGATATTCCCCTTGCAATACAATTGTGATATCAACTGTCATAACACTGCTACATTAATGTGATGGTGAAGTCCATGAGCTCGACTAATGCAACATCTGCAATCCCTGAGGTACTAGCATGCACTCTTCATGTGTTCACGACATTATTGAAAAGGCTTCCGTGGCATCTTTCTTTAATGCCGTGGTCTTAAGGTACCCGGTGGAGTTATTAAAGTACACATTACAAACACGGTGTATTGGGACCCACAAAACGCGCACAATAACCCGGCGTGCTGTACAGACTATGGGCTGATTGCTTGATCCATTACAGGCGCCCCATACAAGCCCACCTGTCTCCACGTGTGCACGGCTGGTAATGCACATAAACAGCGCGTAGTAAAAGGAGGCAATATCCCTATTATGAAGGGCAATTTAATACATCAGAACGCAGCTCAGAGCAGGACGCTATTTATTACTATCGATCTGCAGGATGTTAAAAGTCGCCGTGAAGCAGGTCGGTAGAGCAAGAGGTCGGAGGTTCTGATTTCGGTCATGAAATGTCTCCTCGTTGTTTGCACGGTTGGGCAAAGAGGGACTGGATCAACGGCAGTAGCTGGTTCTGCATGGACTGTTTCTTTGCATACAACAAAAATATTATATTGGCAACTTGACATTTAGAATTTTCCCTGCTACAAAAGGAACTCAGCAGCAGTGAGTGTTCTGGATCTGCATCTCTATCAGCAAAAAGATATCGTATTGGCACTTACAAATTTTTCTATTTATTTATCAGGAAATGTGACAAGTGCATTACACAGACTCTCAGGCAGCATTGCCGATTTGGAGTCTACAAGCAGGGGCAGACAAATGCATAAGAGTAGTAATACAACGTTATGATGTAACATTTTCTCCTGATGTTGAGTTTCTATGTTTGATAGATGAACTTTATGGCGCAACGATCGTACACGGTACAATGTATGGCAAAAAAAAAGAAGAAGAAACAAACTTATCAACCTTATTACTAAAACAAGTATCAAACTTAGTACATATGCAGATTATGAATATAGAATGAAATTGGCATCCTAATTTCTAGAACAATAAGAGCTAGCCTAAATCATTGATATTGTATTATAATCGAGTGGGGCTAATTATGAGTTTCGGCATTTTTTCTTATGACAAAGCAGTCTTTTGTATATTTACCTATTTTAGCATTGTGGGAGTTATTACATCTGAATATGTAATCAAATCTGTCTGTATCATTGAGTCTCTTAAAATCTGTTGTATTTGATTCGAGGAATGTGAATAACTCATTACGTGAAACATTGTACCTACTGCACATCATGACAAAGCGAAATTCATCTTCAATTTGCTTTTGTAGTTACAACCATCACATACAACAGTTTATTCCATAATGTCCTGAGTTAAACCAATTATTTTTCTTTATTGTGAAAATCATCCAGAATCGACTGCCGCCGCACCCAAGCAAAATGGCTTATATCAACGGCACCACTGAAATATGATTGAAGGCATATAACAGAAACTAAGGTAGACAAGTGAAACCATGGTAACTGACACTGTCCTTAAGCTTTAAGGTCATGAGATTACAGAACATTTTGGTCATGGAATGTCTCCTGTTTTGGGTCGGTTGCTTGGTTAAATCATGTATGTTTGATACTCAAGGTACATTTACCGCGTGCAATAGCTTATTCCATAGTTTCTTGGCCATCAACTTGTTTGATGCCACCATTAGAAATTGAGGTATTGCTTTAGCCATGTTGGTAGGTAAGTGCTGGGAAGGCAAAGGTCAAGGTTGGATTTTGGCATAATGGAAGCTGCCATTGTTCATCGTGACCTTGGACAGAGTATATGGACCGGTTATGGTGTGGCAACTCTTACACTGCAAAGAACCGATGTCTAAGTACGATCTTAAAGCATGCTTAAAGGTTCTATTTTGCACTCGAGTGAAAAACAGAACATTTACGCATTCTTTTAGCGGACTTTAATTGCACTTTATGCCATGCAACACTGAGGGCCAACAGCAGGAACGTCTCTTCCAGTTACGCAAAGTTTGAGGAGATCTTTACTTGGCTTGTCAACAACTTCTGCAGGGGTCCCGAGGGGAATCACAGGTAGTGGATCGGGTCAGAGGCAATCAGCTTTAGTGTATTTCAACCGCTCGGTTCTGACTGTGGCGGAACGCCATTAGGGATTACACTAGCAAGGCGGGGGGACATGTACAGGTCCGGGGGGAGAGAGAGGGACGGGTCTGTTATAACGCGTGAGAACATTAGACTTGGACACGGTCCGATAGTGTCGGGTAAAGGTTTCTCGGCATTCCCATTAAGGGTAACAGTAACAACGCTGAAGGACTGGCAGCGAACACTGGGGTTAAGCGCATTACACAGAACTGGTGGATTTGTCAGGGCAGGGGCTGTAGTCTGGCAGAGTGGTAGAGATTTTACTTTCATTTTACTTCTTGTATGTTAATTTTCTGTTTGTATGTCACTGTATGTACAGTACTTGTTTTGTTTTATTTTTGTAACGCAGGTCTCCACTGCAAAGCAGTGTTAATCACTGGGAGGGCAACCTTGGGTAAAAATTAAAGAAATAAAATGACCGAAATAGATATTCTGATTGGTTTATTCGGTCTCTCGTAGTACCTAGTAACACGTAGGACAGTAAGTTCCCTTGCATTTTAAGCAGCATGGTACATTTTTACAGGGATCGGTTGTGACCTCCCTCCCCCTAAACGTGCTCGAGTTACCTTCTGGAACACAGGATACCCAACCCAACCCAACCCAACCAAGATGCTCTACCCAGGATTGAACCAAGGTCTCCCAGTTACCAACGAATCGGAATCACAGGCTCAGCCATGACGCTGCTACCAGTTGAGCTGCAGGGACATCCCGAGAGATTCAGATTTAGTAGAGTCTGTAGATTGAAAGACAGCCTTAGCTTAGAGAATCCGATTGGAGCCTCAAAACACAGTCAGAACGTTTGAAATTCATGATCTATAAATCACCCACCCTACCATATGCCTAGCATCCTGGCTTCAATGGGCATATCTGCATTAGAGATATGGCAATTCTGGCGGCAGAGATCCCAATGGACCTCCCGGGTATTCACGCAGGTTTTGCGGCTTTGAGACGCCTCCTTAAACGGCAGTCTGAATGTTTCCACTTCGATGACCTTCAATTCATGTCACTTAATATCAAAGGATTTATCTAATTTCAAAATTTATACCACCCTAACTCATCCCTACCATATCCTATCCGGATCACACTCTGTCGACAGACAGGGACTTCAATATCGGAACCTCTGCCGGTAGAATCGGCGATTCTGCCAGATGACCTTGACAGATATATCTGTCAATCTATATTTTCCTGAATCAAAGTTGAAAACTTCTGACCTCCTTTTAAGGGAATATCTTTATTACGGACTCCATTTCAGGATATCTACCGGTAAAATCAGCAAGTCTGCCAGATTAAAATCTCGACTCTGACATGTATCTCTCCCATATATATTCCTCTATCGTGAACGCTGTTCGCCGGAGGCCACGCTGAAGTGTTGAGGCGGGGAGTTGCAATCCGTGCCGGGTGAATTCGATGCAGAGCCTGTCCTCAGGGGACGGAGGCCATCTCAAACGCCTTGATTGTTTTACGTCCGGCGCGGTGAAGTGTAATCACGATCCGGTAGATTGCGCGGCCGGCTCAATCCAGTGTCGGCTTACGGCGGTGCAGCGCGACGTTCCCGAGGGGAATTCGGGACGCTAAACCCGAGCGGCACAATTACGGCGATGGAACGCAGGGCTGGAAATACCACCTGCATATGCAGGTTAGTGCAGATAAAATTGGAGCTGTGCAGGTATTTCTGGTGTCTACCTGCACCTAACCTGCACTGGTCCGTGTACTGGGTTTTATACATAAATGTCCTATGATGTAGCTGTATATGGATTGTTATTAGCTGCATTGAATGTTACCACCTATAAAGTATAAAACTGAAAAATAGCAATGGTTCCTGAACAATTCTAGTATGATCCATACTTTCTAAATAAATTCAGAGTGGTGCAGGTAAAATTTGTCTGGTGCAGGTTATTTTCAATGTACCTGCACCAGGTATGCAGTTAAAAGGATTTCGAGCCCTGGAACGTAACCCCTACACGGTCCCATCGGTCTTAAACTGTCAAATTGTCGGCTTTGTGTTCACCTATATTTCAGAGACTGGAAGATTCGCTTAATCTAATTTGATTGGTAAGCATTTGACATCAAAATAAAGTCATAAACAAAGGTTGCTTACTAAGCATGTATGACCTGATTTATTTTGATGTCAACCTCTGTTATATGTCGTTTCGTTATGAGTTCCCTTTGTTGACTTTGACTGTTATTTGTTCTTTTATTTTTCTTTGAGCAGAAGACTTATATAAGGAAATGTTGCTTTTTGTCTGATGCTCAGTAAATGAATGTGAATAAAATGAAAAATAAGATAAAAACTGAAAATGAAAAATAACGTTAACCCTACACGGTTTGGCATTAGACTACAGATGTTTCATGGTGACAAATGTTCACCAGTTTTACAGCACCCACCCACAGTCATCCGTCTGCATGAGATTTGATCTTTAAGCAACCGTAAAACCTTCGTAAATATTCTGTCTCTTCGCTAGATTAAAGATGGGACTTATACACATTCATTAAAGTGTGCTTAAGAAAAGGTTTTCATCATGAATTCAGGTTGATATTACCAGTTGCCTTATATTCATTTCAGCACTTTAACGACCAAGCTGTGGAGAAGTCGCCAGTTGGAAGGCTACGGATTAGGGGTGGGTTTTTCGTATTGGATTGGTCCGAAAAAAATAATATGATCAAACATTCACACCCTTTGGGTCTTACCGGTCAAGGAAAATAACAAAAGAGAAGTAGCGTATAGTCTATAGTCATTTCTGCCAAGTTTTACAGTCAATCGTACGGACGCAGTTAGCCTTGTAGGATTTTAAAACGCCAGTGGGAGTCGAATACTCCACAAAACAGATTTCTTTGTAGCTAAATGGACCATTGTTTTGAGAATCGTCCATTCACACGTTTACACAGACAATCAGGTCCAGGTTCAGGTTGCAACCATTGCAAATGTGAGCACCTTCAAGACAGAAGGTAATTAAGTCCTCTTAACATTCTTTCGGAGTTCATCTTTTTTATCTACACGCTTGCGGTTACACAGGCTATACCAATGGGGATGACAATGTAAAAGAAATAGATAGATTGTGATGCGATGCAACATACTCTTTTTTTTTATTTCACTACTATTAATTTGCGTTATTGGCTCATTGTGCAAATGATATCTCGTATGAGCCACCGTTCATTTTTATGAATTTTGGTTTAAAAAACAACTTATTCATCAGCATTTCTGTTGCTTTATCCGTGGAGCGCGCTACGAAAAGAACATCCCGCAAGATAACCGAATGTAATGATTAGTGAAGCCAGGAGGGGGGGGGGGTAATCTTGTGTATCTGTGACAATCTAAGATAAGATGTTCCTGAAACGAAGACATTTAGCTTAATCCAAGCAATTTTCGGGAAGAAATCGATGAGAGCATTATTCATCTGCATATCATACCCGGCATCGACCAGAGGACGCGCGCAGTACGTTCCCAGCGCTACGGAGGGACGCCTTCCACATACAAAATACGCAGGGACATTGATCTGGGAAACCTTTTACCGGGTTCACTGTTATCTACCTGGTATTCCCTTCTACATACAGTAATGAATATTGATTAGCATTGAAACGCATTCTGTAGGCACCATATATCCATAGATGAAGCAGGCACTGTGATACAGGTATAACCAGATTTGCTGATATTGCAGAACGGTTGTTAATGTTGATAACCTGTACAATACGTCTTCATGTTCTTACAGGTGAGATTTATACCAAACTCGCGCCTTGGGCAAGAAACACAGCAGTCACGGTCGTACTGCAAGTCCGAAAATTCGATATTTTCTTTGTGGCCTGCTCGGGGAGAAAGGAAATCAGATTTCTGGCCATTCAGTCGGTTAGGTTCACGGCTATATGCCGGGGGTGCAGTGATATTGCCTGAATACGGCACCCCTGGGTTCATTGATTAAGTGAATTGAAATTGAAATAAAATAATAAAACGTATTGACAATCCCTATTCCGGTTCATCGATATCTAACATCGACTATCATAATTCCACCAGGTGCTATAATGCCGCCACCTCAAGAAACGTTAGTATAGATGTCTTCCCTAGATTGTCTTGAACACCGAATGTTAAATATCCTACATGTAATACAATTAAGATATTTAGGTGTTGAAGACAATCTTGGGAACGCCTCTATAGCAACGTTTTTTGAAGTGGCGGTATAATGACACCTGGTGGAATTATGCGAATGTATGTTACATACGCTTACATTATGTTACTGTGGTAATTTTCAGTCTCCTTTGTTAATTCCGACTGTCGTGTGCGAGATGATCTCTTCTTCTATGTTATTTGGGCAGAAGACGCACATAAGCAAATGTTGTTTAATACTCAACAAATGAATGTGAGTAAAATAGAAATAAAACATCTTCATACAGAGATGGGGCATCCAAGCTGTGATGTTTATGTCACTGTCTTACCCAGCACTAAATAAATACGCTAAAGGACGCTAGCTTCTTTATGTCTTTGATGTTGCCAGAAGGAATCGCTGGTATATCTTGCATGGCGTCACAGATATAGATGCCGATTTCTGACGTCATGTTTGTACTCTCCTGTTGAATCATTTTCTCGGCGCCTTGCAGAAAGTGAAAACGTCTTGAAGCGTTTGTAAACATGTCTTAAGAAAAATAAATTTGAGGCCCTGTGCTCTCTTGTAAAGACCCAGCCCACATTTCAAATATATATGTCATGTAACCAATATCACTTACAACGACGCCAGAAAGAAATATCAGTGGTACCGCCAGGCAACAAACAACCTGACGCAATACCACTCTATAGTGCCGATACGATGGTGTTTGTTGTATGTAAAATAAGGGTGGGCATATTCTATTGTTGAGTGCTCTGTTGTAATAACCCCCACCAATATTTCACATTTATAAACAACATCACCTGCCTAGAACGAAATATCAGTGGTACAGGCAAGCAACAACCTGACACTCTACAGTGCCGATACAATAGGGTTTGTTGTATGTAAAATAAGGGTGGGTTATATTCTATTGTTAAGTGCTATGTTGTAAAGACCCTGCCCATACTTTACACGTATACCCACCATAAAAAAACCTAGCGGCGAATGAACGGCATACCAAGAACAGCAAGAAACAACTGCAATATCATTCTACAGTTGTCAGAAGGTTTGTTGTTTGTATAACAAGATTGGACTATTTGTTTGAATGCTCCAAAATATCTCTTTGTGTATCTAGGGGCACCTGAAATACGGGTCAAGGACCTGAATGTGATAAACTGGTAAAATGGAACAAATCAGATTACATTGAATAGCTTAATTTGGTTCCTAAGGCTGTTCCGTGACTGTAGAATCTTATAGAATTCAGGCTTCAAACAAATTGGAGGCTGTCATCGCGACTTCCGTTCTGCCAGTTTTCCCGATACCACTGCGGCAAATCCGCAGCGCCACAGGATTCAGGACCTCCTCATCAACATACCACCAAGAATTCAGAAGAAAGGAAGACACGGAAAGCTTTACCTTGGTTCTGTTCGTGTCCCGGGTTCGGTACAGACTAGGATTGCCTGGTCCTGGTGGCTCTACTGCTCCCCATCCGCCCTGAGGTGTCCGAATGTGCAGGTCCGAGCTGAGGTGGCGCCGCGAGCCGTGGTCTGGATGGTGCCGGAGTCGCGCCTGTACCCGAGCAGAGCCTCTCCTGTGGTGGTGCACTGGCAGCAACGGGGGGACCAAGCTGGTGGAGGAGGCTACACATGGGGGCGATGGATATCTTCATAACAAATATTAGATGTTCCCACATCCACACAGTCATGTGAGATTACAAAGAAGCGAACGGAGAAGCTAACAATGCCATGTATGTACGCTATGTATGTTTAGCTCACCTATTGTTGTAAATATACCTTCCTGTGTTCATGTACATTCAATTGTATAACTGGTAAGTAAATAAGCTTGTTAATCCGGCTTTCGGGTCACCAATGGGCTGTCAGAGATAAAAACATAAACCATTTTACCATTACCACATATTGCATGTTATAGTTTGTTCGACAAATGAGTTTTACAACACAAACACACAGCCATTTGTCTGCATCATCGGGGATTCGATCTTTATAAAATCCCCAAGGCTCCCTAAATGTTTTGTCTCTTCACTAGCTTAAAGATGGAACCTTTACACAAGCATTAAAATGTGGTTAAAGATAGGTTTTCATTAAGGACGTACGTTGAGATTATCAGTTGCATCATAGTTTATTCCACCTTTCCATTCTAATAAAGGGATGAGGAGACAAAACAGTTGTTGATTTGATAGATGAATGTTTACCAAGTTACAAGCTATCAGTATCACGCTTCTGATCTCAATTGCACAGTGGTATTGCCTTTATAATTTTGCAAATTCTGATTACTAAATATGTGCAAAAACAAAGCAGAGTCCACCTGAAGAATGCAACTTGATAGGATTGTAAATGCTCAGACTTTTAAGATAGCATCCACTACCTTTTGTCAGGGGCTGGACATGTTCGAACGTTCACAACTCTATTCAGATGCTGACTGCAGCTTGAGCAGCTTTTATATTTCATATCTTACTACGAGGATGTAAAACCGTCATCAACGCACTATAAAGTTGTGTATCAATAAGTGATCCGTATATTCAAGATGTTTGACCAGTATACCACAAACCCCCATGATGCCCCTTCTGCACACGTTACTCAAAGACCTTTTTCGCGTCATTTCTGGGCCCCGGATCAATAAGCGACCATCACGCTAACAAGTTAAGCACAGACCGCGGACGTTTTTGTTAAATGAAAACCCATTTTTCATCGACTTGTTCGCGGACCCGGAACCTCCTCCAGCCCCGTACAGGCCACACAGGAAGCGCAGCTTGCTGCACCCGGCTCTCCGGGAGACGGACGAACATGATTGCTGACAAGGCCAATTTGCTGTCACACTAAAGCCCGGCAGTTTGCGCTGATGGAACAAATTTGCTACGTCAGCGATCACTGCCGGGATTCCCGCCCGCTCTGGGGCTATTTTTGCATTAGTGACGTGACTGGTGGATTCTGGGAGGATGACGTATGACGCCATACAGTTTGCCCTAACCGTCACTTGGCTGGCTGTCAATCACGATTCAAACATACCGTAAAATCGGAAGTTTTCGCGGTGGTTTTATCATCATTTCGGCGTTTTTAGCGGTAACCACTGCGAACATTAACATATATACAGTAAACCCAGCATAGTAATTTCAAACGCAAATTCAGGGCCAGTACAAACAATCCATTTTACTCCCTACTACGAAATGGAGTCCCCGGAAACATATTGTCACCTTCGCAAAGATGGTTCCGTTTTTAGCAGCGTTTTTGTATGTATCAACTCTTATATTTCCATCGCCATGAGAAAAATACATGAATTCAAAGTGATTTTTAAAAAGAGATTAACAATGCAGCACCACTGATTCCGAGGTTTATACATTTAATATATTGTAATGTTCAAGACAATCTTAAGAAGGCCTCCATAAGAACGTTTTCTGTTGTGGCGGTATTATGGCACCCGGTGGAGTTATGAGAGTTGAACATCGTAACGCAAATTAAGTGATGGAGTGTCATGATATTTGGTGTGTAAATAGGTCCTGTCATATCAGAGACACGATTGAGCCACCTGGCGGGTTTCCTTGGTACTGAAGCAAAACGGCCGTTTTTTCTATCTCGTGTTTAAGCCGTTGTCACGTTTTTCTAGTGCCATTGTGCTCGGGAAGAAGTAACAAAATTTTAGGTTTTCTAGCTGCTTTATTTGGCCCTGTACAGAAATATTAGTAGCAGACAATTTTGGAAATGATATCATTTCTATTGCATACACAAGATGCCATGTGGTAAGATGCATACATATACTTATACTGTGCCTTAAGAAATAAATGTTTCCAATTCGTCCCCCGCAGTTCGGAGGGATTACCTTAATACTTCATGTTCAATAATGCATGCAGGATATTACTCCTCTCTACATCATTCAGGACAAAGTCATTTCAGCATGGATTCTTCACGATATGATGATAAATGAACAAAGCTGCTCATTATTCTTTCTGGTTATTCACAATTATGAGATACATGCCATCCTACAGATAGGTTGAATTACTTTCTAGGAACACAATGAATGATTGAACTTTATTGCACGACATTGTATGGCAACGAATATTACAAAAGGTACAAAATAGATGTATAGAATAAGACTTAACATCCTAATTAACATAACAAGAAGGGATAACACAAGTCTTTGATATAGTGTTACAATCGAGTTGGGCTCATCATGAGTTTCATTATTCTTTCTAATAGCCAAGCAATCTTTGATATATTTGCCTATCTTTGCATTATGGAAGTCGTGTCATCTGAAAAGATATATACAAATCTGTCTGTAGCATCGAGTCTCTTGAAATCTGCTGTACTGGATTCGAGAAATGGGAATAGCTCATTACGTAACATAGCGTGGAACATTACATATAACCCATACTGTGAACATTACATATAACCCCCATGTGTGCAAATAGCTAGGTAAAAAACCTGCATGTCAAGGCATTTCTAGCCCACGGAACCAACTTAAACTCAGCATGTTGATTTATTCATATAACAGTTACTTGTATGTAACTATTTAATTCATTGTATCCTATTGTTTGTAATGCTACTTCACCATTATTCGCGGGATAACCTATATTCATTGATTTTAAAAACAAGGTATCTAATGGTTTCAAATTGCATCATTTGACAATTTGAAACCACCATCCGTCGACTTGAGATTCCGAAGTGCTCTGCTCTTAACCCTATCCAGACTGGGTTTTTTTGGCATTCCCTTGCCTGGGGGACTCATCTGCCCCCCCCCCCCCCTTCGTAATTTGAAAACGGTTTACCCCGTGGATAAAGGTGAACTAGCATTATGTATAGATGTTAGTCTTCAAGCAGACCCTTCTGTGCCTAAAGAGATAGTATCAAAGCTGGCAAAGGAGTATAGCCGGCCAAAGGGAGTCAAACGGGCACCGGAGCCGCTATACTAAGTCCCTTGCCAGCTTTGATACTATTTCTAAGGCACCATAGGGTCTGCTTGGAGACTATAGATGTAGGAGACCTTGCGATAGTCGCAATCCATTTGTTGTGTCATTGTCGTCATCCTGTCTGTAAAAGGGTACCGTTTTTATGCGTGTCTCCTCTGATCTCTCACACTAACTCCCCGTGTCCTTTCGGGATTGTTTTCTGCACGTGAATTTACGGCCAGCAGGAAGGAGGCTGTTACTCATCGCTGAAGTGCTGCTTGGATGAATGAATGGTTTATTATTTCCTGTAAAACCTTGCAGTCTTGCAACTGAAATACGTTTTACTTACAACGAGTTACAATGTTACAGATATAAACACAGTTCAATTTCGCATGACACTTAAAGCATTTTTTTACCATATAAAGCATTTTTTTACCATAAAATGAAGAACACAGTTGTCAAAGTTGCATTTGATTTGAGTGGCCGATTGCGTTACGTATATATTGTTTATTGGGATTTGGAGGAACCCCTCAGGGGCAGGAGGAACTCCTCAGGGGTAGGAGGAACCCCTCAGGGGTAGGGGGAACCCCTCGGGGGTAGGAGCAAGGACCCTCACATCCTTGGTCTGAAGTCCGCTGAGGAAGGTGAAAACAAGGCTGCGGCTGAGCAAATTTATGTATGTATCGTATTCTCATTATGATATGAAGAGGCACATCCAGGTTTGATCGCTGCACAGTCGCTCGGGAATCGCCGTCTTGTGGAAGAGGAAACGCGCTACTCTCCAAGCAGAGGTTAGGCTCAGGCTGTTTTTTTAAACGTTTTTTAGTCCTTTTTATCGGGCTTTCTATTTTGTATTTTATCTTGCTGTGTCAAAACCTAAACTACTTCAAAAAAAATGACGAAATAGAAAGCCCGATAAAAACGACTAAAAAAACAGCCGGAGACTAACCTCTGCTTGGAGAGTAGAAACGCGCAGTATGTCGCAATTCTCTGAAGTACGCTACAGCGGTGGCATCTTCTCCGCATAGAATCTCTAATCATTGTCATCGCTCGCTTTTGCTTTATGCAGACTCAATTGATGGCTGTAAAACCGGTTTCAGAAACGCTACTATAAATCTTGAAATGGTTGTGGTGGTTCCATTTTATTCTCGCTTCTTGACGCCGCGAATATGCGTTTCAAATTGTATTCCTGCTGTACGACAGAATTGTTTCACCAATGATATACAAAAAATTCAACATACATGTAAGCATCATTTCCGGCTTCTTCCGCCTTTTATACACGCGAAAATAAATTCACGAACCTGAAAAAGGACTGGGTAATCAATCAGCAGGGGAAGAACATAGATGTGATTATACCTGTGGTTAGTTTGAAAACCATCCCGTTTCCTTTAATGCGTTCTGAAGTCATTTTGCATTCAGCCTTTCAGGGTTCTTCGAGGTTCACACGCGTTTTCATCTCATCCATCTCTTAATCTCATCATTTTTGACCGCTGGGGCACCAGATGTGGGAACCAGATTTCTCCAGTTTTCTCCGGTTGTCTGTTTTATTATTGCCATTCCATTCCAGTCTCTCACATCATTCTCCAATCTTCTCCGTTGCCTCCCCATCTGTCTTCTTGCCTGGAAGGTTCCTTGCATGTTGAAACGGTGTTGTGGGTTGAATATAAAAGAAAGTACAGTTTTATTTCTATCGCTTTCGCACCGCCACCGTCACTGTTTAGTGTAAGTATCAATAAAAATGTACATCCTTCCGCGGACCGCTTGATGTGATAAAGAAGTGCTCTTAAAATGATTTACGCACATTTACAGCATGTCGCCATTTGATATGCAAGATAACGCTTACTCGAGTAACTGGATATGGTTCTGGAAACGGTCAGACGCTTCGGCTAGCATCCACTATCTTTTGTCAGTGGCTTCATCATTTGACTTAATGCCATTGAGATTATAATTCCTAACATTAGGCCACAGCAAGTAGAATTCATGGATGACATCAACTGCAGACTCCAAATCTTGTTTTACAATTTTTTTTGCACGCTGGCATCAATTTTGGGTTCCCAGAGGATATCATCCATATAATCAAATCATAACGGCCTAAGTTGTAAAAAAACGAAAGACCTTTAAGTTGTTGATATTAACGGCAGAGGTTTACTGGAGAAAGATTGATTTAAGGGGCTGGGTTGTGAAAACGACACCCATTACCAGCGAAACGACCCTCTACTATGCTACAGCAGCACGCCTGCTGCATCCGATAGGCTGCTAACATTCATAAACTGTCTTCTGTATAGGTAGGATCTGTCCTTGGTGCTGAACACCGTCCACTCACTGGAACACACTTTCCCGGGACAGTAAAATAGAATTCAACTGTCATATGCATGTTTGGGCTTATAAAAGCACAAAGTGGTAAAGACTTTTTCCATTTGTCAGGTGTCTTCATTTATACAGCAATGCCTGTCCTTGGTGCTGAACGCCGTCCACCCACTGGAACACACTTTCTCGGGGCGTTACAATAGAATTCAACTGTCCAGTGTATGTTTTGCCTTATAAAATCACAAACTGGTATGGTATAGACTATCTCCATTGTTAGATTCTTCTGTACAGGAATGATGCCTGTCCTTGGTGCTGAACGCCCTCCACACACTTGTGCACACCTTTCTCAGGTGTTGCCAGGTATAGGGAGGTTAGACATTTAAGTTTTAAGGCAACTTGTAGGTCCACTGTCCTGTGTTATGTTTTAAAAGCACCTACTTGTATGTGAAAAATTGTACTGTTAGACCTGATGTTACTAGTACTTGATTCCAGGAGATACAACAAACTGTTTGCAACTAGAGTTCGGCGACCTCATACCTCCATGAAAATTTAAAGCTTTCGTAAATTTCATGCAATTGACTAAGACATTAACATAATGTATGCATGGTGTTGTTAATCATTGACTAACGTTCACATGTCACAATTATAAAATTCCCATTATTAATCATAAAGAGGTTTTGCAATTTTTACATAAATTATGCAAATAAGTTCCTAATTACCATATTTGGTATCTGCTTATATTCCACCTATCATAATTAACATGTGTTACATGTATTGAGGTCCAGTTATTGAAAACAATGGAACTGTACAATTTCCTCATTAATTATGCAAATTCAGTCATCATTTGCATAACATGTATATCATTATGAACATCTTTGCCTAAGCTACCTGCATGCCTAAAATGCAGGCAATCCGTCGTTCCTTTCTGCAGTTATCCTCTTTGGAGTGTCTTGACAAAAACGCCCCTGCAGTTCCACAATTGAATGTTAGGGGACTGAAACTTGCCCCACTTTGTCATGACGCTAAAAGCTATCTACCACCCAAATGTCACGACCATATCACGTACGGGACAAGAGATACATTGAAAAAACTGCTATGATAGAATATTCTCATTAATTATGCAAATGTACTCCTATTTTGCATAATTAGTATTTTATCTTGTACAACATTGTCTAAGGTACCTACATACCAAAAATCACGAAAATCCGTTATTCCCTTCTTGAGTTATCCTCGTCAGAAGTTTTTGACAAAAATGCCCCTGCTATCCCAAAACTAGACGCTAGGGGGCCCAAACTTATGTCATTTTTTCCCAAGCACAAGAGCTATCTAATACTTAAAAATCTTGACCATAGCATGTTCAGAACACCGAGATAGCAAAACCGGAAGTTGCGCTGCAGTACCAAGGTCACACACCAGGGGGCCCAAAATTGACCTTGACCTTTGTCTTCCCAACCCCTACCCACATACCAAATATCATCGTAGTCCATCAAGAGATTCTCAAGTTATGCTGACCACAATATGCGGACACACAGACAGACACACACACACACACAGACACACTCAAAACTATACCTCCATTTTTTCATGGAGGTAAAAATGGAGGGGGGTGGGTACAACAGAATACCACTGTCAAAATCCATTCACAAAGTACAAGGAGACATTACTTGTATTAACTATGGTTCATTTTAATTTTCTTTTACATTGAATAAATTTTACGTACACCCGATATAGCATTTGAAAGTACATCTATGTTGCTGGCTTTTCTGTTCATACTGATAAAAACTGTTATAATCATAACTTAATTACATAACATCAAAGTTACACTAAAATTACCCCTAAGTAAATCGATACAGACAATTGCTTTTTAATATCAAGATCAATTTTTTCTAGCTCCACTTTTGGACTTAGTCTTAAATACATTTACAACAACCTGTATACAAAGACTGTCATAAATTTTGCATGAAATCTTTAAGCATCCGGCGGAATGAAATTTCCTCTGTCATTCATATAAACATTTGATATTTTCTGAAAACATAGCTTTGTGCAATTTTTGATGCTGGGTTGGGTTAAACTTGTCCACTAGTCCTGGCCAAGCGAAAGTGCCGATCTGGCAAGCGCATGTCCTACCACACTTACCCGATCGGGCAAGTAAGATTTTTTAAGGCTAAGACTTTAATACTAGTTACATTTCATAGTCATGGCATCAAGTACAACACAGAAAAATAGAGCCAATAATGAAAGAATTTCATTGCTGGAAGTGAAAATACACAGAAAAATGTCCTATAAACTTCAAGAAAGTGAAAATTGGTTTGGGCAAGTAATATTTTTATTGCTTGCCCAATACGACACATGAACAGTAGAAAACTTGTCCAACACTGATAGAGGTTTTCCAAAAAAAAAAGACCAAATCTTTACATGAATGACAGAGAAAATAACATCTGCTCGCATTTTGTGTAACCAGACTAAAACTTTTATTTCTGCCGCTTGTAAATCTTGCGTGCAAACTCGACAAACATGTCCTTGGGCAGGTCCTGGTGGGAGGAGTTGTTGTTTATTGTTGTTTATTACAAGTAAATAAAACTATTATTTCTGCCGCTTGTAAATCTTGCGCGCGAACTCGACGAACATGTCCTTCGGCAGGTCCAGGCTGGAAGAGTTGATCAGCTGCATCAGCTGGGAGTAGCTGCTCTCCTCAAATTTCCAAAACTCGTCCTGGAGACGTAACTCCTGGTAAAGCTGCTTCACCGCGGCAACCTTGGCGGGGTCGTTCTGACCGTAGTTTTCCTGAAGAAGAACAAACAAGAAAGCTTCTGAGAAAAGCTGGCCGGTGCGTATTTTGGAAAAAGCCTGGATGTTAAACAAAATCACATGAAAAAAGAGTTTTTAAACATCGAATTACTGAACTAGTCTGTCTTCTATTAAAAAAACATTACATGAGATTTGCCTAACAAAGAAAAAAAATTGTTACAAGTGGGGTTCGAACCCACGATCCACGGCTGCAAAAGCAAATCGCTATATCCACCCAGCGCGTAGGACTGCTCGGCCACGCAAGCTGATTGCGTAATCGTGCGTACAGAAGGGCTATAAGAAGAGTTTTGTTAAATTGACCGATCCATGCATCCATGTGTTGAACTAACCGCTTCTCTCACCTCTAAGCCGGGGCAAAAAGGAGTGAACGGCTATAATTGCAAGTAAGTCTACACCTAATTAATTGTTGGGTTGTCGGACATTTTCCAAACAGACTTGAGTGGAATATAAAATGAAAACAAAGCCTGAGGCCTCTCAGTTTCACGAAATGAATACAGTCGTATTCAAGTTTTCTTCCCTGTCCTCTGCTTCAGTGAATTCCACATGCTATTTTTCTGAATACTGTAAATGCAGAAAATTTCGGGTGGTTTAATATTCGCGTTTTTTTGCGGTAGCCGCTACACCGCAATCTTAAAACCACCGCAAACATTTTTTCAAGGCAGTAAGAGACTGCAGTGCATGGTGCTACCGTGAACTTAAAACCACCGCGAAATGTCCCTTTTCCCGCAACCGCAAAATGAAATCCCCACGTTAAGTGCATTTACAGTATTGGATAAACATGCCCACAAGATGAACATGCCCACAAATGGCAAAAACAGTAAGCCAGGTGTTCAAAAATTCTGAACAAGAAACTTTTGCTTCTTTTGTGGTCTTCTTTTGGAAGGAAGCTTTGCTTCTAGTAAAGAAAAAACAGTGGAGCACATTTCCACTGATCAAAAACACCCATATAACTGGCCAAATGATCCGAATATTGGACAAAGAGCTAAGATGAACCTACAAACAACAATGATGCCTAGCCTGTTCAAACCTCTTCTGAAAAAGAAACTCAAAAGGAAGTTCACCTAGAGATAAACAAACAGAGCAAATTTCCACTGATCAAAATCAGCTACAAAATTGGCCAAATGATCCGGATATTGGATAAATAGCTGGAAGCAACCTGGCAACAAATGGCAATAATCCTGTTCAAACCTTTTCTGAAAAAGAAACATAGAAAAGGAAGTTTTGCTTCTAGTAAAGAAGAAACAACAGAGTACACTTCCACTGATCAAAACCAGCTACAAAATTGGCCCAATGATCCAGATATTGGATAAATAGCTCAGAGAGATCAGCAAGGCAAGAAACTTTGATAAAAGTGAGCCAGTGTTCAAACTTATTTTACAAAACAAACTCAAAAGGAAGTTTACCTAGAGATAAACAAACAGAGCAAATTTCCACTGATCAAAACCAGCTACAAAATTGGCCCAATGACCCAGATATTGGCTAAATAGCTGGGATCAGCCTCCCCACCAATACCCACAGAGCTGAGCCCGTTGAAATGCAGTTTGTGAGACAAAATCAATACCAGAGGTCACCGCAGGAGCGAGGGAACATTAGACGGTAATTTGATCCCCAGTGCTGCGGGCAACCGAGCCGCAAACGACTCTGATGTCATCAATTTTCTACGGACGGGATAAATTTACACGACAGTAACAAACATGGAACTAGACCACACAACGGTACATCACGAGGGTGTCGTTGGAACTAAAAATGTTCCACCTGCCATAAATTACATGTATCCTCTTAATCATGGAAATCCCAAAAAGCTATGTTGTCCATAAAAAAAAGTCTTATGGACAACATAGCTTTTTGGGATTTCCATCATTAATCATGCAATTAGGTCCTCAGTGCCTACATTTCTGTCTAACTCACTTAACAAATGTGGTGGAAACCTGTTGTTCACTCACAAAAAAAGATTTCAACACAAAAATACCTCTGCAGTTTCAGAGCAAGCTGAAAGGAGGCCCAAACCTACACCACTTCTTCCTAATTACTACTACCACAAAAAAAGAAACAAATAGCAAAGCTAAAGAAGTGAGTATTGTTACTTGTTGACCAGTCATACCTGTGGGCATCTCATGAACAAACAAACAAACAAACAAACAAACCTGTAGTGTAGTCCGTTGCCGGGCGTCGACCAGCCGTAGCGCCTGCACCACCAGCCAGCTACACTTGTTCTCCTCCACGCCTGTTCCCACCTTCCCACAAACAAACAAACAAACAAACAAACAAACCTGCAGCGTAGCCCGTTGCCGGGTGTCGACCAGCCGTAGCGCCTGCACCACCAGCCAGCTGCACTTGTTCTCCTCCACGTCTGTCCCAACCTTACCTCAAACAAACAAACAAACAAACAAACAAACAAACAAACAAACCTGCAGCGTAGCCCGTTGCCGGGCCTCGACCAGCCGTAGCGCCTGCACCACCAGCCAGCTGCACTTGTTCTCCTCCACGTCCGTTCTGACCTTCCCACAAACAAACAAACAAACAAACAAACAAACAAACAAACAAACCTGCAGCGTAGCCCGTTGCCGGGCGTCGACCAGCCGTAGCGCCTGCACCACCAGCCAGCTGCATTTGTTCTCTTCCACGCCTGTTCCCACCTTCCCACAAACAAACAAACAAACAAACAAACCTGTAGCGTAGCTCGTTGCCGGGCGTCGACCAGCCGTAGTGCCTGCACCACCAGCCAGCTGCACTTGTTCTCCTCCACGTCTGTCCCAACCTTCCCTCAAACAAACAAACAAACAAACAAACAAACAAACCTGTAGTGTAGTCCGTTGCCGGGCGTCGACCAGCCGTAGTGCCTGCACCACCAGCCAGCTGCACTTGTTCTCCTCTACGTCTGTCCCAACCTTCCCCGTCACCGCCGGGTCCCCATAGCAGTCCAGGTAGTCATCCTGAAATGGAAATATATGTCTTAGGGTTAGACATCCTGGTGAACAATAACTTACGACAAATCATTACTACCATTCGGTCAATTTTGCAACTCATTTCGATGACTGGAAATCTCTTGTCTTGACCTTCTCTTATTTTTGTTTTCCATTGGACTATCTAAACTTTGTCCATACCTTCTTTACAATTCATAGTTAGGGTATATTCGGTAGATTTTGTAGCTGTTTTTGATGACTGGAAATCTCTTGTCTTGACGTTATCTTACATTTGTTTTCTATTGGACTATCTAAACTATGTCTTTACCTTCTCTACATATCAATTCACAGTTAGGTATAAAACATGCTGTCTTGCACAGACAGAGGAAATAACATGTAAAACAGAAATTTGTGACAAGACTTCTTCACCTGTATCTGGAAGAACCTGCCCATCTCCAGAAGAATTGTCTTGGCATTTTCATGGGACTCCTTACTGGTGATGCCAGCCTGGGAGGGATGCAAACAACTTTCAGTCAACTCATTGTCAACAAAATTATCCATAGACATAACTTTTCACTGATTTGTTACGTGAAAAGGGGGTTTGTAATTGATGAATATAATCACACAACAGCATTTCTGAAGTTTCATGGCTTCATTTATACTTCTACAAAAGATGCCATCTACAAATTATCTAGTATTTCATTCCCTTTTTTTGACTAGGTTAACAGTAATAGTTATGAAAGTGACATGAGGTACATTCATATCATCTCTCCCTAAGTCTATTTGACCATTTCACCACAGAAAATCTGATAACCAGTCTTCCCTACACATCTTGAATTTCTGTTCTCCTCAATATGTTGGGTATGCTAAAACAGACAATAAGAATTCTTACATTCTACATTTTCATGACAAGGATCCTCCGAAGTTCTTATCATGTACATACATACTAAGACTGACAGAACTTCTAAGAATTCTTAGGGCGGTTCATAGTAGAAATGAGAAGGATCCTCTGAAGGCCTCACCATGTACATAGCAGCAGCTACTGGTAGGTGGAAGGAGTAGAAGGCTGTCTTGTACTTCACTATGGCATTGTACCTGCACATAAAATAAACACATCAGTCTGTATGTACTTCACTATGACATTGAAAACAAAATATGTGTTCACACATTGCCAAAGGTTTGATCGTATAACACTTGAGATGTAAATTTCAACACATTGGGATTAAGTTTTGCACATTCACACACACACACACACACACTCACACACAAACGCACAAACGCACACACACACACACACTCACACAGACACACACAGAGACACACACACACAGACACACACACACACACAGAGACACACACACACACACACACAGACACAAACACACACACACAGACACACTCACTCACAGACACACACACACACACAGACACACACACACACACAGACACACACCCACACTTACACACTCACACACACACACACACTCACACACACACACTCACACACACACTCACACACACTCACACACACACACTCACACACACTCACACAGACATAGTCAACAGTCAGTTTTTCCTCTCATTACCATCATCATTCTCATCACATCATTTTCACTTCTCTTACAACATTATTTTATCATCAATTTCATCATCACTCTGCAAACAAACAGTACGGCCTCCCCATCATCAGAACCACCACTGGCCTTACCTCTCCTCCGTGAAGTTGCTGAGGTTGACCTTCCCATCCGGAGACGTGATGAGGTCCAGAGACTGGCCGACTATCGTCTTGTACGTCGTCTGAAGCAGGGACAGAAACAGTGAGGGACAAACAAGTGTTGAAGTCATTTCAGATTGCATGTTAGCCACTGTTCTAATCAGATGTGCTGTGACCTGAACTGTAGTTAATAAAGTAAAACTTTGTCAGGCAGCCAACTCCAGTCATAATCTACATGAAAACATCCCCGTCCATTTTTACATAGTTAACCCCACCCTGTCCTGAGCGACCATTTTCCTGAGTCCCTTGAGTGGTTGCTGAATCCATGATTGACTGTAATGAATTTTTTTCTTTGTATTAAAAGTCTTCTATTGATGCAAAATTAGTTTGCACTTTGCACTCACCCAAAATATGTGTATCCAAAAAAATTTGCTGCTTCAGCCAAAATTTTCTTATATATCCTTTAGTGTGATCTGGCAATTAATTCATTCATGAGGTTCTGTGTGACTGACTTTGACTTTGAATGAAAATTATTTTAGGTGGATCATAAAAGAACAATTTTAATTTAAACTCAGATGGATACTTGGGATGAGATTGTAAAGATTGATTTCCATACGTCATAAAAATCTATGTCTGAACATTTCCGGTTCCATTATCCCTTGGAAGAGCTCCAGCAGGCCCACATAGTTACAAGTTTTATTGCAAATTCTTGCCCGTGGGCTAATTGCAGGTAACATACAAGATTCAACCAGTGTAAAATACAATATCACAAGTGTCTACTCTAGTCTAAAACTAGTGACAGCTAACTCTAGATCCTGGGTTATTGGGTTTGACTCCTTTTTTGAAGACAGTGGAAGACGAAAGATCCCACCTTTTCTATTATGTGTGGGTTTTGTGATGTTAAAAGGAGAACTGTTTTCTTTTTGTCATTGAATGTGAGGAAGTTTGGGTGGAATTTGGTGGCCTCTTTGAACAGCTCTTCTCTTTCTTGATTATAGAAAGAGCAGTTTGACATAAAATGTGATTTGTCTTCCACCACGTTTGACGTACATTGTTTGCACGTTCTTTCACACACAGATAGCCTCTTGTACTGCCCTCTCTCAATTTCGAGAGGGTGGGCACTAATTCTAATTTTGCTGATTGCCGAGCGTAAATCAAAATTATCTAATTCTAAGTATTTTTCCATAGTATGTGCTGTTTTACAGGTCTTATAAAATCTTAGCTTACCAGTATCTATACTCAAGTAGTACAGCTGGACTCTTCAGAACCTTCTCTATCTACTCTAGAATATCTAGAATATTGTTTGTTGTTGTTTATTGTTTTATTAAAACTCCTTTAGCTGTTGACACTCTAATGTCACTGGGTGTTCCAGGCCTTTAATCACCATACACCCAGTCCCTCACCTGGGCGACCCAGCCGAGGTTGATCATTCCCCGACCTGTGTCTACGGAACCACGACCAATTTATCCAGGTCCAGATCAAGAGTTATAGCAACTGACACAAAGATTGCCCTTTTTTTGTAAAAACTCCTTGGAGTAAGTTCCCTTACCCCTTGGAATAGCTCGAGCAGGTCCACATAGTATGGCTGGCCTCTGCAGAACCTCCCCAGAAGTCTGTAGATGCAGGACTCGATGTAGCAGGCGTCGTTAATGGCCATGTTACCTACTTCTTCCTGAAGGGGAACATCACAAACAAACTTCATGTGAAAAAAACATAATGAGAAACTTATTCTTATACAGTTCAATCTCTAAAACTGGATAAAAGTGGAGGTTTACTTTCAGACTTCTTCTCTTGGAACGCTAAAGAAGAGCGATGGATGTCACTCGAAACGTCTGGAAGTAAATCTTTGTTTTTATCCAGTTGTAGAGGTTGAATTGTATTTGAATATTGTTTACCTGGATGTTTAACCTTCATAAACTTCTATCATCAGAAAAGGAAAGTGATCTTCGACCAGTTAAACTCGCTGAAGGCCTAGTCATCCACTGGTCCTAACAGAAAAGACAGATGCTATGTACAGTATTTACAGGTTCACTGTACCAAAGAAATTTCCCTAGCTCTCTTCAAAGGTAAAATCAACAGTGGACCACGGCTAAGCGTCCTGTCCTTATACCCCTTTTACATTTGACGAAAATCGTTCGGACGACAATTCTTCGGCAATCGCCCGAGCCTCACTTATAATAATAAATTTACTGCACAACAATTGTACAAGGTACAAAGTATGGCTTATGTTATATGTGACAGGGACGGGTTTTGGGTGAAAAATACCCGCAACCCACTGTCGATCTTAAATATGGCCGATCTTCCATCGATATGCCAGAAGATCGTGG
This sequence comes from Branchiostoma floridae, assembly GCF_000003815.2. NCBI lineage: Eukaryota > Metazoa > Chordata > Leptocardii > Amphioxiformes > Branchiostomatidae > Branchiostoma > Branchiostoma floridae. The sequence continues at coordinate 33,948,832 of NC_049980.1, read as the reverse complement.
ATATTGTGACAGGGGTATAACGACTGCAACCCTGGATTCAAACTCCATCCCAGTGTGAATAGATCAAACCTTTTAGTCAGCTTGCACTTACTGTACAAGACCAGTGTGTTTACTGGCATAGTTTACTGGTGATGCAAAACAGAAAAACGAACAAAGAAGTACATACAACTCTGTACCAGCATGGCTGCCCTCTCCTGGTCTGTGATTGGTCCATTATGTCGTCAAGAACCAGGAAGAAAGCTTGTAACTGGTAACAAAAAGAGAAACATCATCATCACTCAGTCACTGGGTACGAGAAACAGATTCATATTAAACATAGATGAGAAACAAAAGTCAACATCATGTTCAAAAACGTAAACAGATTTATGTACATTTCGTCTTCTTTAAAGAAAGAAGGGAAACTAAGAGAATGACTTATATAAGTCAATCAGCAGTGTAATAGCAGATATAACACACTAATGATGATAAGCACCCTCTAGCAGGGCATGCACAAACTGCAGTGTGAATAAAACATTGTCAGTGGTAAACCTTGGAAAATCACACAAATTGTTCTCTTTATCAAATATTTGACAAATGGAAGTTCTGCTGAAGTACCAAGGAAAGCTGCCAGGAGGCCAAGAAAAATTCTTGACTTTCGTCTTTGTCTCACAATCCATACAGAGCTTCTCAAGATGAAAAATAACCAGAAACACAAGCACACAGACCCGAAACAGTACCTCCATTTTCATACAAGTCATAGGAAGAAATTAGTAAATAACCGTACCCATTCGATGCACCAGCCAACCACCATGGCTCTGTGGATGTTCTCTTCTGTCAGCTGATCACTGCTGACAAGAAACCTGCAGGATAGACATGGAAAACTTACATTCTAAAGCACAAGACACAATAATTACTATATAGTATCAAATGTACATTTGTGTATATGTTTTCCTGCTTTTGAGCCAAGCAGCAAAGTATTGCTTGAATGGGATTTGCAAGTGGTGGCTCACCTGTAAGATGTAATGACACTAAGACCTCTGTTCCTCTTCCCACCTGGACAGTTGTACTCTAATACCTGACAAGCAAGAAGGAGAAATGTGTGAATATTCAAGTGTAAAAAAAATCATCCCTTCTGGGTACTTCAACCATTTAAATTTGAAGTCAAACTGTTTTTACAAATGTGAATGCAATAGAAGCAGTTTATTATCGTCAGTTTGTTTTAAAATATTGTACATATTCTATGTTTTTCATGTTTGTCCCTGTGTCATTTGGGCCAGTGAGAGCCTGAAATAAAGAAATAACTTATTATATTTCTGTAGTCACGGATCACACTAAAGTTTGGAATCACAGCAGATTAGGGATTATCTGAAAAGGAATCACAACTGGCTATGGACAGTGTGGTAGCCATGATCGATCTGGAATACTTGGATAAACCAAAAAGCATTTCTAGATATTTATAGATGGCTAGGTAGAGAGGGATAGAGAGGGAGGGAGAGGGATTAAGGTAGAGAGAAAGAGAGAGAAAGTGAGAGGAAGAGAGGAAAGTGAGGGATTGAGGGAGGGAGAAAGGGAACGAAAAAGGAGAGAAGGAAGGAGTGAGTGAGGAAGGAGAAATGAAAGAGGGAGAGAAGAGAGACAGAGAGAAAACCCTATTGCTTCTGTCTTAGTAGGTAGTCTGTATAACACAAACTCTGCTGTCCGGCACTGTAAGTGGCCCCTTCACGGAGCTGGCTGCTATTAGCAAGATTTAATTAGGCCAGTCTTTAGGTACCATCTCCTAGTTTAGACAGCAGGGAGAAGCTCAGATGGGGCGGACAGAGGATGTTCTCACCTGTCTGAACCTGACCATCGCATCGCTGATCTCAGGATTTTTTGCGTCCTCGTCGATCAGTTTCGTCACCAGCTGGTGAAATACCTCGTCAAACCGCTTCACATCTCCGTCATGGTTCGCCATCTTTAACTTCTTGTTACTGCTGTCTCCCATGTCTGTCTGTGCGCTGTAGGAAGGTGGGTAAAATCATTTATTTTTGTGCATTGGGAAAGGAAAGTTTTTGCACTGTTTGCGGTTGAAACAATTCTACATCAGAGGGGAAATACAAAACACTCATTCACGCACAACACAAAGTTATGTTAAACGTGGTAAGGTGCATAGGTGGCATGCACCCCCACCTAACTCCTTCATCTTGTCCCCTACCCATTCACCTTTCCCCTCGGACTTCCCCTTGACCCCCGCTGTACTTCATCTGTGCCCCCGTCGTTCATCTTTACCCCCGGTGTAATTCCGCTTTTCCCCCGCCCTTCCACTTTGATCCCAAAGGCCGCCGTCAACTCGAATTGCATGTAGTCGACACGAAAATCGTTCAGAAAGTAACAATAACAGCCTATTCTCTGGTACTCTTTTATGGGCCACCTTGTGGCGTTTCACAACTCCTTCCCAGTCTCTACTGAAAAAGCGCGCCCCGTCAGCGGCGGTCTAAAGATAAAAATACTCATCACCTTGTTGTGCTTGCTCGTTTCTTCTTATAGTACCTCGCACCTTTTTTCCCCACAGTGAGCTTGCTTTTCTTTTTACGCATTCTACAGAAAAATCAAACCAGAGAGTCAGATACAAAACTGGCCTAAATTACATCATCCTCCTTCACAGGGACATCCAACAGCCAAACCGCATGTCTGGATGTACCCTGCTTTCTCAACCGTCACCCTTAGTTCCTGACCGCCCTGCTTATAGATATCAATGAGCTTACGCTTACATATGCGAGACCCCTTTTGAAAATGGAAAGGCCTATTCTCTGATTGGCTGACAGCTGGTTTGGGGGAGGGGACGTCCACAGGAACTAAGAGTGACGGTTGAAAGAGCAGGGTACATCCAGACAGGCAGTTTGGCTGTTGGATGTCCCTGCGTAGGAGGATGAAATTACATGGGACATGGATCATCATCATAACGTTCCGTGCCAGTACTGCAGCCAGGCCACGGCCATGGATGACACAGTAGCATTGGGATTCGGTGTTTAGCTGAACCGAACTTCTTGCCAGTATGGCTTGTCACTTCCGGGTTACGAGAGGTGACTTCTGCCCGATGTTTTGAGACCGCCGCTCAGTTAAGACTGGGAAGGAGTTGTGAAACGCCACTTGGCAGAAAGGTGGTCCAGAATGTGTACTAGACAATAGGCTATTTCATGACCGTTATTGTTACTTTCTGAACAATTTTCGTGTCGACTACGTGAAATTCGGGTTGACGGCGGCCATTGGGGGGTAAAGCGGAAGGGCGGGGGAAAAGCGGAATTACACCGGGGGTAAAGATGAAGGACGGGGGCACAGATGAAGTACAGCGGGGGGCAAAGGGAAGTCCGGGGGGGGTGGAAGGTGAACGGGTAGGGGGAAAAGCTGAGTTAGGTGGGGGTGGTATGGTGAGAGAGCTGTGGTCAAGGCAAGTGTAACCTTAATGAAAGTGAAAGTGTTGGATTCTCTTATTAAACTGACATATATAATGTTACACTACACCTGACAAGCAAAGGTCTTGGACATAAATTGAAGTAAGGAAAGTGTCTCTCCAAACAAGGACGTTATATCAAGGAGCTTCTGATATAAAAGCTCCTTGATTATATATTAATAAGAGGTTGAAAACATCCTTGGTTCAATATGTCTTTAAGTGAACCTCCTCACTAAGTTGTTTCTAAACTGATTCTTACACCAGCTACATCTTACTTGTAGTATAGTTACAGTGATCAGTCTGTCACAATGACACAGAACTTACCCGGGGTGCTGCCAAAGCTGAGACTTGAAAGTCTTCTTCCTCCAGCTGAGGTGTCGGCGCGTTTGATGTCCAGCTGAGCGATGAGGTGATGTTTCGTACGTGCCTCCCCCACGTGTGATTGGTCCAGCCGCTCGCACCATCAACCTACTGGCCAATCGCGGGCCAAGACGGCTCACAACGATAGCAGAGGTCATCTAGTCGCTCTCATCTTCTTGTCGTGCAAACTCTGACCACTAGGAGTCTACGTAGCTTCAATTAAACGCCTCGTAATCGCGGCAACATGTTTTTTTGCGGATTTGACCTCAGCTCCTATGATATGGCTTTTGACCTTAAATTCACCTTTGACCTAAAATTAGCACTGCATGGTGGGAGATTTCTTCGCGCATGCGCTCACACTCCAAGCATCATGGCGGCCGACGGCTGAAAATTTCGGATCTTGCAAGATTTTTGCTTTCTTTCGCAATAACTGGGTGAGTTGGACCTAGTCACCAGTTAATCATTGTGTCTATAAATTCCTGAAGGTTCCAGTGAGGCAACCTGAATAGCCATGTGAGCTGAAAATCCTTCTGTATTCGGTAAAAATTAGAATTACGGGCGGTCTGCCGTCGAACATGCTTCTGTCTGATCTTCCTCAAAACAAAATAATTTAGTCTTTTTTCCGGTGTCTAATTTAAAAAACCGTGGCGAAATTCGCGTTTTGAGTAGCATTTTTCTTTACTACTTTAGGCCACGATGTAATAACGCCTCCTGTTGTCTTTTGAAATTCATATACCGTAGACTTTAGCAAGTCTCAAAAACATTGAGTGATTATCGACAGCTGATCGTTCCAAAGTGCTGCACGTGCATCACAGTGCACGGGGAGGTCGGATTGTCAATGGGTTGGTAACGTAATTATGTAAGATTTGTGTCGGATTTTCACATTCAGATTTTCCGATGTTGGATCCGACAGAAATCCAGAAATCAGGCCAAATCAATGGCGCCCGCCCATTGTTTTTCCGTCAGTCTTCCGATGCGTTCCCAATAGATGTTGGAAATGTGTTGGTTTTAACGCACCGACTGGAGGTCATTTGAGGTCATGACAGGCGTCAGGCCCCGATTAACAGGATAATGTAGGAATATCTCGATATGAATAAACGAGCTACAGAGTTGATACTGTTTTGTTGATTACATATTTCCTTTTATGTTACATTTTTTAACTGGGGTTTAACAATTTTTTTAGGATGCCCACTTTTTGAAACCACTGTCACTTTCGGTGGCTAGTTGACCAGTGCATTATGTTGATCATGACTAATGTCGTGTATTCCCATTATTCAGGTTTGTCAATACCGTCAAAGTTTGAGGATGGAGATGTGCTGTCACGGAAGAACTGATTTATCTTATATTATCTATTGATTTATCCGTTTTGTTCCTGTTGAGTTTGATTTCCTGTTGATTTATTAATATTTCACTGTTTTTCTCAAAAGTTTGTTTTGTCACTTTAACACTAACTCTCTAATTCTAACACTAATCTAGGAACTAACACGTTTCGAAAGTTAACATGAACTCAGCCAAAGACAGTCCACACAGACTATAGTTATTAACAAGATAATAGACTGGATATTATCACTTGATAAAAAAGACTAGGTCAAGCATTGGCCAGACCATACGGGTAGAAGATGGATCAACCTGACATCGCTATGGAATAAGCTTCCTCGGACTTGCTTCCCCATGGGTACAATCTGAAACTGTTTAAGACGTTCAATACCGGTGGCTGACTTGGTAACGGTGTACTGTGGATTTATCAGGCCTATTCTGGAATATTGTGCACCAGTGTACCACAACAGTCTTACAAGCAAACAGACCGCAACCTTGGAACTTGTACAGAGACGCGCCTGCCGAACAATCCTCGGGCGTAACTACACTGACTACTCATCAGCCCTGCAACAGTGTGGACTTGAAACACTGGAGGAAAGAAGAACCAACCTCTGCCGAAGGTTTGCATCCAGTATGCAGAAGTCAGAAAGAACTGCACACCTGTTACCGCAAACCCGTGGTCAGACGCATGGCCGTAACCTGCGGAATTCACAAACACTGACCGTACCTACCTTCCGCACTACAAGATTCCGCAACAGTCCTGTACCATCAATGCTAAGGCTTCTCAACGAGAAAAAATGACAATGTTTATGAACTGTAAACTATGTATGCTTTTATTCATGTTAAATGAACTATCCACTTAAACAGCAATTCTCTCCGAGATCATTTGTTTTAAAGTGCAATCACGTGCTAGAAATTGATTGTGTATGTTAATTATATTAAGTAAGCAGAGATTTTAATGTACAACAAGTCACAATTCAGCCCCTGGCTGCCAGTACTTTGTTTTACTAATAAACCATTTTTGATTGTTTGATTGATTAAGTCAAGGGTTAACAGACATCTTTCACAATACAGTATTATAACCCAAAACGTTTGAGTGGCTCCATGAGCCTTTGCGGTGAATCCTATATATATATATGGCCTCCTTCGGTCATATGGCCTCCTTCGCCCCCCCCCCTTATCTACCCAGGTGAATCCTAAGTAAATAAAAAAAAAGATAACCACTGTCCGATAATTGGTAGTATTTTTTTCTGAATCACCGTAGTTTAAAAATACTGTGCGTCGAAATGGGTCCATGAAAGCCATGAAGATATTTTCACGCAAGTGGATGACATAACGTCTTTTAACGATTTTATAAAAGATGTGTCATCGGTAACGGCCATGAAATGCGCTTCAAGTTTCTGCCGACGTTTTGCATCTTCCGCAATACGTCCTGCAATCTTCCGCAGAATTAGAACACGTAACGTTAAAAAAAAAATTCTTTACGTCCCGCAATCATCTGCAAAAATTGTATGAAAGACGCCAGAAGGTTTCCGCATACGCAAGAGATATGTTGCACATGTACATAGTACAATAGTAGTTGAAGGTAGGAGGTCCATAACAGATCAGTCAGAAAACATTTTTATTTCCCAAACAAATTTAAAGGTGCTTTAATCAAGAAAGTGTGGTATTCATTTTTTGGTCCATCTATCTATGATAAGCAACTGGGTTGACGGCTCAGCAATAGAAAATGCTCATTAACTGGACCTCATTAACATAATTTATCAAAAGGTTTGTATTCATTGAATTGCACTGATAATAAACATGATTTGTGAACAGGTTTGGCGCACAATGAAATATACGCAATTGTTCTTGTCAAAATCACTTAAATCAGTTTCTTTTTGTACAGTTTTGTGAAAAGGTTATGATATGGCTATTTTAAGAACCACATTCAAAGTATGCAAGCGTAGACAACTTAATACGAGTGGTGTGTGCATCCTTGAGTTTTCAGGACCTCATTAACATAATTTATTAAATGTTTTTATTTATTGAATTCCTCTAATAATAAACATGTTTTGTGAATGGGTTTGATGCACCATGAAATATATGCGATTGTTCTTGGCAATATCACTTAAATCAGTTTCTTTATGTACAGTTTTGTGAAAAATACATAATGTGGCCATTTTATAAACCACATTCTAAAGTATGCAAGCATAGACAACTGTCTGCATGAATTGTGTGCTCTACATCACCTGGGGAAGCGCATGTGTTAGCAGCCATTCACGCTGATGAAGTTAATCTGAAGCGTGATGTCTGCTCTGTGGTTGGTCGACTGGATTGCCATTCTGCTAGGGGAAGCCTTGGGGCCTACCCTACATACCTTTAGGGGAGCTGTCCAGCTTGTCTTCCAACTCACTTTAGAATTTGTTTTGTTTGTCTACCCCAACAAAAAGGGAGTCAAAACAAACTCCTTGGTCAAGCCAATGTGTTTTGCCCTTCGGGGAAAACATTAAAAAATAATGTCGCATCAAGGGCTCGAACCCACATTTTCTGGGTTCAAAGTGATCGTCTGAAGTTACCTTTTTTTCTTTAATTATTCATATTCTTAACGCCACAGCTGAGAAAACAAAACAAATCGCGACGATCACGGATGTCAATCATTCAGTAGCCATGGTAACCAATAAAGAAGCTATTCGTCACTCAGTGGCGTTGCCATGGCCACATCCAAGCGGGGAAATCCCATTTGCCACGTTTGTTACTTGTTGTCTAGGTGACCTGCATCGGAACTCTGTAGGAAAAAAAAACCGACATGAAACCATTAACTGTCGTCGGAAGGCCATCAGATTAATGTCGGAAGTTAAAAGCCCATCGGATAAGTGCCGTTATATCATTGGAAAATCGACATTGGAATACGGTTTTCCAGCGAAAATCCAAAGGACAAGACGGATCACTGTAAATGCCGACGAAAAACCACCATATTCCCACATGCATGCGCCGATGTTTTTCCAACACTTTTCTTACGTAAACCCTACCTCCCCGTGCACTGTGCATCGGTTTGTGACACTCAGCGAATTATATCCCTGGCACGGGCAGATATTATTGGTACAGCTGTCAGCTTTCCATTTTATGAACTGTCATGGACTGGGTTTTTTTTGGCATGCTTTGGTAGACTAGGTCTGGTAGGACTATAAAGTAGATTGAACTCATTCCTAAAGTTACCAACATCTTTCACACCTGGGTGACTGGCTGAAATTATAAAAGTTCTTAAATGGGAACTATTTGGCTCCAGATTTGTTACTGAGGGATGACTGCGGTGCAAAATTAAAAGGCATCGGTAGCTTGAGGAATGTGTCCAATCTACTTTACTTTACATAGATGAACCCTGAAATCTCACCTAGCTGCACAAACTGCGGTGCTGTGGAGACCACCAACCACTTCCTGTACCACTGCCCTCGCTATGATAAGGAGAGACAACACATGCTGCTAGAAGTGGAGAATATATATGAGACATACAACACAGCAGGAGACAGCAGAGACACCGACATCACCACGCTGGCTGGAATGAGAGAAGACCTGTCAGAAGGAATCAACAAACAGATGTACATGGCCTTCTCCCAGTACATTGAGAGTACACACCGTTTCGACGTACTCTCCTCGAAACTCCTCCAACAACTCTCAAGCACAAGGAACCAAGAGTTAAATACCAAGAGAGACTATTGACTCTAAAGCGAACCATGTGTTACTCAGCACCAAGAGACCACGTCTAGCGAAATAATAGACGGTAAATGAGGACAACAACAACAACAACAACAAAAATAGGTCTGATAGGACTTTACATTGATTGAATGTTAGACATCCAGAAAGGACATTATAAATCATAATAAATCAAGCAGCTGGATAAATTGTCTCAAGAGCCAGAAGATTACACTTGTTGTTTTTCATTCTCAGTCACTGATGCAAGATAGAGATAATGAAACATCTGGCACTTTAGGGAATAGCTTTGCTTGATCTGTTTCTTGTTGAGTAAGTTGGCCCAGCTAAGCTTCAATATTTTCTGTTCTTTCCAGTGCCGTTGGACCGTGCCAACATGCGGCGAGCGAGGGCAGTCTTCCGGCCGAACGTCAAGTCCGTGGCAGCTGCGTCCAGAGGCAAGGCTCCCTCTGCTAAAGAAACACCCGCCAAAGTCACCAACAAGGAGCCAAAAGCTCCCGACAAGCAGGAGAAAGTGACCGCTCAAGCAGCCGAGCAGGAAGCCAAGCAGCAGCCTGAAACTGCAGTTAAAAATGTCTCCACACCGCCGCCTCGGAAAACAAACTCAAACTCCTCAGTAAAACCTCCTCAACCACCAGACAAAGCATCCAGCAAGCTGAAGGAAGAATCTGCAGGACCGACTGAAAAGATTCCTGACAAAAATGTTGATACGGGTACCACTGACAACAACACTTTGTCAAGCAATGACAAAAATGAGACTGCAAACAATGCTGCAGCAGTGAAAAGTCAAAAAGACAAAAGTCAGAAAGACGTCAAGGCTTCTAGCGATGACAAAAGCAAGAGCAGTGCTCCAACCGTCAAAACCCAGAAGGATGCAAAGATTTCTGACAAAGATGGGCAGAAGTCAGCCACGGTCGCAGGGCGCAGGAAGCGCGTCATGGCGGTGCCGAACCTGGGTCGGCGGAGACAGGGTGCGGCGACTACTGGGAAACCTGTTGCCGCGGTAACAGAGAAGGAGTCGACACCCGGTAACGAAGAGAAGAAGGAAGACTCGGGGCAAAAACAGTTCCAGGAGCCGCCGCCCGTACAAAGGGTGTCGGAGCCTTTCAGCAGGTCGGTAACACATTCTGAACCTTTCATGAAGCTAACTTGTTGGACTCACCTGTAGTAAATTACTCGCTTGTCTGTAATTTGTGTACATCATTCCTTTCATACTCAGAGGTACAAAAAAAGAATGATCATTGACTCTTCTCTTGACAGTACTGTTATGGACAGTCTTCTACATGCGTCGATGTAGGTTAGACATCCAGGTAATAAGATACGCCAAAAAGTAGTTACTCAAGCAACTGGAGATGGTTTTGGAAACGGTTAGACATTTCGGATAGATTCCACTATCCTTCGTCAGTAACACTGAAGAGTTCTGGAAGAACAACGTTTCCTGTTGGACATCTGAAATTGTCTCCATTCATAGTTAGAGTATAAAAGACTAAAAAGTGTTTCCTCCAGATCACTTCAGTGTCACTGATGAAGGATAGTGGATTCTATCCGAAACGTCTGACCGTTTCAAAACCATATCCAGTCTTCTACGTGACACATGACATCTTTTCTCCTTTTCAGCAAACCGCCTGCGCGCCACCTTCCCCCGCTGGTGATCCCCAGGCGGAGGCTGGACTCCACGTCGAGCGTGGACGGTCGGGACGGCTCGGAGCGGCCGCTGACCATCCCGCATCGCGAGAGGCGGGTCAGCGGGATGTACACGCCCAACATCCAGCCGGAGAGGCGCAGGGAGAAGGAGCAGGAGGAGGAAGAGGTAAAGTACCACTAAAACTTGTCTTCAACTCTTTTGCATATCAAATCATAGTTGGGATATAAAACCTACTCTTCAACAAGATCTCTTCAGATCTCTGTCACTGACCACTGCTGCCTTCCCCTGTGTCAGGGATCCCAGCAGCATTATAATCAAATAACGGATACTACTACTATACTGAAAATTGTAAAAGAAGGGGTAAGAAGAGGTAAAGTATCATGGAAGCTTATCTGTGTTGGTGGTAATCATAGTACAATGCTAAACTTTCTTAAAACACAAAGGTATATATACAAGGGTCAAATTTTCAATGACCACTGTCGTCTTCTTCAGGATCAATACTGATGACCAATCACTATCAAAAACCAGTGACCGATTGCTGACGTCATATATCTGCAAGAGTGACCATCACTATTGATCCTGAAGACGGCAACAGTGGTTGATGAAAATTTGATCCGCGTGTAACTTTGTGTTGGAAGAAAGTTTAGCAAATGTACTAAGAAGTAAGGTACTCGGTTGGAAATACTGAATATGTCTGCACTTTTGTGCACCCAAAATTGGAGATGTGTACTTGATTTGTGACTGATAGTGAGTCACTGATAAGCGAGTGTGAGTGCAAGGACACATATCATATTTCTCCTAGTGTTTGAGTAGCTGTAATGTGGTCTGTGTGATTGTCATTACCTCCCAGGGCCCCGCCAAACGCAGACAGCGGCACAACCAGAGCAAACCTCCAGACAAGAACAGGATGACCATGGCTGACCTCATCTACTACAACCCCAAGTTCAACATGATGAAGTCAGTTCCAAACTGTTTCATTTTTTAGATCTAAAAGTCAGGTCAGAGTTTCAAAAGCTCTTTCTTCAAACCTAAAGTGATTGTCTTTTCATCAGTTTTTAAATCGTGTTTTGAAGTAAGTTATTCTTTCAATGACATGAAGATATTTTTTTTGATTTGTAATAATTTTGTACTTATTAACAATGAAACAATTCGTTACAGTTAGTCAGCCTAGGCAGCTTGCACTGGTCACAGCTGACCCATATACTGTGTACAATATAAATACAGACGAACATACCTACATAACACTATAATGTAATCATGTATCTTTATGTTTTATCTGACCCTTACCTGCTCCCTCATGACCTCAATGAAAAGTGGCCTGCTGGCTGTTTTGAGCTTAATCAAATACTGGATACTGCTACTACTTGGCTGATTTGAGCTTAAATGAAGACTCAAAGAAGAACCTGTGGGATATTAACTTATTTCTTTTACTCCAGATCAACAGAAGAAAAGGCCAAAAAGCTGAAGGAGAAAAAGAAGCAGGTGAGACAGGATGTTGATGTTACCAGTGAGAGGGACCAGGAGGAGGAGAGGGAGGAAGAGATGCTGGAGGAGGAGGGCAGGTAAGGGACCACTTAGGCTCGCCCTATAGTATTGTGTGTGGGTACAAAAATAATTATACAATGTAAAGCTAATATGCTAACCCAGTTCTAAGCTCTGATTATAAAACATATCTGTTACATTGTCACCATCACAAAGAAGTGAGGAGAAATTGGATTTTTTTGGTATATTATAATTCTACCTTGACATTGTTTGCTTGTATTTATAAACTATTGTAAACTATTCTTATGTCTTGACTATTTCTCCCTTACTGGTCGCATAATTAACCCAAATTGATGTTGATGGCAGTTCTAAGCTCTGATTGGTTCCTGACAGAAGAAGAAATAAAAAGAACTTGCCAGAAAAAACAATATGTATTCCCCTTTCAGGGAAAACATAAGTGTCTGTTATGCAAATAAATGTTGAACATTTCTTCATTAATAATCACCTTTTCCAGCCAAGACCCGCCCCCAGCAGAGGAAGACCCAGCTGATGACAGCCTCCTGGTGCCCCAGGTCAGGGTGGCCGAGGACGGAACCATCGTTCTTAATGAACAGACGTAATTATTTTCCTTCATTTGCTGAAGATACTACATTTTTTTTTTCATTTTTCTAATGTATCTGGCCAAACTTTGATTACAGATGTATAAACCATAACTGTTCTTACATTTTTGCCTTGTTGGACATTGATCGAATGCGTTTATTCTATTGTGATATTGCAACTGCAATTCAGCCGTTAGGCTGCGAATGTGGCGATATGTTTTTGCTCAATAAACCATTACACACATCACAAAGGGAGAAGACATATTCACATGGTAGATTATGATTCTAGCTTGACAATGTTTGTATGTATCTGTAAACTATTCTTTTCTTGGGACCTGCTCCTATTTCTATCTCAATCACTGTGAAATTTACCCAAATTGATGTTAAAAACAACAGAGACGGGGTGTGACATAAACTTTCTGATACTTATGGCCCCCTTCCTGCAAAAGCAGTGCGTTCTTGACACTTCATTCTGCAAACAAGGTCAACAGAGTTCTGAGTCCGTCTGAAAATTTACTGGGATGTGATGGCCACTGATAAGGATTTAGAAGTGCCCACAGGTGACCTAGATACAGAAAACAGCCTCGCTCGTGGGGGGTTTGGGACAGAGGAGGGTCCATGCCCTGTGTTAGTAGTTGCTTTTAAGTTGATTAAAAGAGTTGGAAATATACTTCCTGACTCTTGACAAGGGGTAAGTCCCTATAGTGTTAATCCCAGTGTTGGGAGTAAAGCATTTTTCTACGGTGTTGATGATGTTGGAGTAACCTTGCACTCCATCGTTCAGTCTGACTGTCTCCACGCCTGCGAAGAAGGCGGGCTCCGACAGTGACATCATCCGCGAGGACGAGTCCAACACGACCTACTCCAGCTTCCGCAAGAAGGTGCCGCAGACGCAGGCCTGGAACATGAAAGGTACTTTCTTCTTCTTTTGATGATGTAAGAAGAAGAGTGGCTGACCAGGGCTGTCTCCAGGACCCGTTGTTCTGTCCTGAGACGGAAATTTGATTGTTGGGACGGAAAAAGAATTCACTGCATCCATCCCAAAAATCTGAACTTCATGACATAAAACTAATGAAAATGTGTCTTCTTAAGCTTGAAATAACAGATTTAGCAACATGGGCTCCCGAACCTGGACGGAAAAAAATTTAAAGCTGGAGACAGCGCTGATGCTGACCCTCTTCCCTCAAACATGGATTATTCTTGACATATTAATTAAGGTTTAATTATTCCTTCTATTTATTTATTTATTCATCTTGATAAGAAACGACTGGGTGGTCCTGAAATCAGGCACAGACTGATTTCCCAAGGAGCCCAGCTCACACAACCAATATATATAACAATGTACAGTAAAGAAATACAAGTAAATGATAATTAACTAATGTTTGAGATTAATCATGTGATGTATTTTTCATTTGTTTTCATTTTTTCATCTGATAGATATTATTTATGTCTTAGTTCAAGTTTTGCTTCTACCTTTTATCATAATCTTTATCATTTTATGTTTGTATCACTTCTAGTATTCTACATCTTTTCATGCAGCAAAAACATTGTATTTACAAAATTTTGATTTTCCTCCTCAGAAACGATCAAGTTCTACAAAGCGCTGAGCACGGTCGGCACGGACTTCACCCTGATGGCGGCCATGCTGCCCAAGAGAACACGGGCACAGCTCAAGGCCAAGTTCAAGAAGGAGGAGAAACAGAACAGGAACCTGGTGGACAGGGCACTTTGTAAGTTATAATTGTGAAATGATAATAGAAAATGGGTGTAATACTAAAAAAGATGTACTTCATTTTCGCTTCAATTCTGTAAACAAAGAGTGAGATATGAGATAGATAGTAAGCCTGTATGACAAGTTGTAACAAATAATGACATGGATCAGATGGTTTTCTCTAGCCTTTACCGGGCTCCATGGGTCGGTGAAAAAATAATAGAAATTGGCCAAATAAGACAGAAAACACGCCAGATTTAGATGGCTGAGGAGTACAGTTTTGCCAATTTCTACCATTTTTCCAGTGACCTGTGGAGCCTGGTGGAGGTTAGGTTTTCACCATGGTTACAGGAGGTGTGACACATATCCTGTGGCATTCTATTAGATTATATAGCATGGGACAGGACAGAGCTGGAGGGGGTGGTCAGCAAATGCATTTGTTATGTATATGAATATGTTTGAGTAAGAATAAACAGAGTAGTAGTTTATTGTGCTAGACCATGAGGAGGTAAATGTTACGCCTGCAAAAGTCCTTTTTTTCACTGCAAACTGTTTTTGTTTGAAAACTGCATGAAGTAAGTCAGTTAAAAATTAATCTGAATGAAGAGTTGTAAGAAAACTTTTCTGTCTCTCCCCCCAGCCCTGAGACAGGAGTTTGACCAGTCCATCTTCGACCAGTCAGACTCCGACTCAGAAGATGAGAAGAAGAGGAGGAGGAAGGACCAGGCCTCCAGGAGGGGGAAGGGGAGACCGAGGGGGGCGGAAAATGACGAGACATACGGCCAGTCTGGAGGGAAAAGTAAGTCTGCCGCAGTGTTCTAGCCAGCCTGAAGTTTTTTTCCATCCCTTGGATTTTGACTTTGGAAATCCTGTTGAGCGCCAAAAGCATGGCAATCCTAGGTGGGTCCAGGATTTTGTTTCTCCCTGGAAAATGTTGAAATCTAGACCCTCTGAAATGCTATTTCCTGCAGTTTGAGGGGCAAATTTTGCTTGCAGACTCTGCTTGCTTCAATGGAATCTGTTTTGATATCTTTACATGCCAATATTTGTCCATCATAGAGGACAGAATGGGCAGATGCTGTGTACAGTATTTACAGGCTCATTGTAAGTGTTTTAAGTAAATGAAATATTTAAGTGACCTCAAAACACTTCAGCACACAAAAGATCTAGTCTTGCAAATGTCGTGACAGAGAGGACAGGCGCTATGTACAGAAATTACAGGTCCCCTAGCTCCTTTCGTCTAGCACAAACAATACAGGACCATGATTTAACATTCTGTCCTGATGACCAGGAGCCCTTAAATCAATCAATCAATTAATGATCTTTGCTGCTTAATTGTTTCAACTGTGAAATTAAAACAGGGTGAAAAGAAAATCTTTCACAGCAAAATTGACTCCTTACAAAATTAAAGGAAATTACAATATTTTCTTTACTTTCTCCAGGAAAGGCCCTTGGGGAACGAGATGGCGAGGCTGTGAGGCCATCGCCGCTGACAGCATCTCCCAAGAACGCAGCAGGTTTCCCTGGTTACAGTTCCGCCCGCCCGGATGTTAGCAGAGATGATGATGAGGCGGGTACCAGGAGAGAACAAACGGAGGATGCGGATGATGAAAACGAAGACGAGGAAACAAAAATTGTCCGGATGCTGAAAGGACCGACGCGGGCCGGGCGGCAACCCAAACGCGTTCAAACCTTCAGTATCAACGTGGAACCGACGAAAAAGCGCCCGCGGCCACCCACCGTGGTGAACCGTGCATCGCCCATCGGCAGCCCTCCCCGATTCTCCCCAGGCCAGGGGGCCGTCGGGAGCTCGCCACGTAAACGTTGGCTCTACATCCCCGGGGAGACCGGCCCGAGGACGGCAGAAAGGGGCCTCCAGTCGCCCAGAAGGGAGCAGGAAAGCGAACCCGAAATGGTGGAGACAGTGATGATTCAGAGTCCGGTGAGGTTCGAGCCGTCGGAGACACAGCATCCCATCATCCAGGGCACCGCACTGAACGGCAGTGTCGTGGTGGGTGACGTCGAAGAACTGGTTTTCACGGATGACGAAGGAAACCGGACGGCCACGGACTCCGGCGCCACCCAGTACCATCTGGTCATCCCGGTGGTGGACACAAGTTCAGGCGGGGAGCGGACGGTTTCGGTCGTCGTGCCGACCAGTTCTGTTTCACAGAGCGGACAACAGACGGTTTCAGTCGTCGTGCCGACCAGTTCTGTCTCGCACAACACCTCACCAAGCAGACAGCAAACAGTCTCTGTCGTAGTTCCGTCCTCCAATTCCGCACACAACACCTCCCTGGACGGTAACACCAGCGGAGGTTCAGAGCGCCTGTCGCTAAGCTTCGTAACCGGGGAGCATCTGACAGCGAGGGACATCCTAGAACAGATGCAGATGGAGGGGAGGAGGGGGGAGGAACAGGAAGAGGAGGAGGAAGTACCGGTTGTCATCGGGGAGGAGATGATCACAGAGATCGTGACAGAGATGGCTAAAGAGCAGCCGGATGCAGACAGTACGGCGGAGAAGCCTGCGGCAGGGTTGGAGGCAGAGAGCTAGCACATGCTGATGGTTTCCAGATCATTTTTATTGGGCAGAAATGTCAAACCTGTCCAAGTAGACCACGTGGGAAAAAGATAAAATCTGGTCTGTTTTGACAGGGGGTCACTATAGACAGGGTTCTTATTGCTTGTTTCAATGGGGAAATTTATCTACAACCATCATGTAGAGGTGGTCACTAGTACAGGTTTGACTGTCCAAAATGTATATCAATGGCTAGGCAGTCCTTGTGTAAAGATGATCACTTGTTCAGGTTGGACTGTATATCTATGGCCAGGTGGTCCTTATGTAGAGGTGGTCACTTGTACAGGTTTGACTGTATTTTGTATTCCATTGGCCAATCCTGTTTTGGACCATTCCCTTTTCTGACCATACTAAGATCATATAAACACTGCCCAGTTTGATTTACATATTGTATTTCTTACATTTCTTCTTAGTAACTTCAGCAGAAACCATCTTACAAAAAGCTTTCAGAAATTACAATGAGAAACTGGAAGCATCACTTTTCTTTATTCCAAAATTTATGTTTCCATTGTCTTGTATGTTACAAGATTTAACAAGTTTATATCCATGATTTTGTAAATTTGTATCAAAGATTGTGAAAGAGTTCTACTGTACAAATTGCCAATGAGGCAAATGTTTTTGATATTTAAAAAGTGAGTCTTTATTAATGCATATCTATTGTATACATAGTGGCTGGAATAACATATCCTTGTTGTTGTTGTTTTCACCACTGTTTTGGTCCATTAGAACAACAGTAAATGTTTCGTTTTCATAATTCAGCATCCATGATTATAACTTATATCGCAGGAGTAAGTTATTTCTATTCCTTTTTATGGAGGTCATTTTTTCACAACAAAATAAAGCTTTCTCTACCCTTCTAATGTATCTGACTGCTAAGTAAAATTTTCCAGTATTAAAGGATAGAATAATCATTCAGATTTACATCAACCATCATATGGTCTTGAGGTTATATGAAAATTAAATGGAAAAAGAACACAGGGTTACTGGCCTATGTTACCTCAGGTTGAACGTTCTAAGTAAAACTACAGCAACAATCGTTCCCATCACATCTTAAAGGTGAAAAGTCCCTTCTTTGTTCATAATTCCTTCTTGTGTTGGCATGACGTGGATGTAGATTCAGTTGTCCGATATTGTGCACCATCCTCCAATAGCAAATACTTCCTGGCACTTCTCAATATTCTAGGATTCTTACATCATTTCATTTTCCTCTGTTGCTCCTGGGAAGTCACCAAGCCAATGTTGGCGAGGTTAAATCCTTACATTTTCTCAACTCTCTTTTTCGGTGATGAACCGACCCTCTGACACAGGAAGGGAAAGCCTCCCTAACATCTGCTTGGAGAGTGACGTCACGCAGCAGTACACCTCTCAGCTGTCCTCTTTCTGGTCAAGTTTAAGAACCTTCTTGATTCCCTGAAAGAGATTTCAAACTTTGTTAAGTGTCACAATGTGTTTTTATTAAGATAAGTTCCTTTGCATTATAAGCTAGATAATGGCTCATTGATCAACCCGACACGGGGGCCGATACCAACTGTCACGCACCTTTGACCCTTTGCTGGCGTCACACTTCCATTCAGGTCACGTGACATGCTTCGGGTCAATCACCCTGTCTATTAAATTTTCGCCGTCACCACGTCCCAGTTTTAGTTATGGGACTATGTTCTTTTGTCCATTGCATTTAAGATCTACAATAAGATATAATTTTCTTTATTCTATTTTGCCGTGAATACTAGTACTTCATCATTTATCTCTCACCACCCACCTTCTTGCCGTGGTCGAACCCGTGTTCGCGCTCCCAGCGCACCATGTCGCCAGGCCTGTAGGCGACGATGTAGGCGCGCCGCTCCCGCCCCGTGCTGTTGCCGCGGGTGTAGTGCAGAGTCCGCCCGTGGTGCAGGGTACAGGACCCCGCCGGGATGGGCATGGCGCTCCCCTCATCCTGGACGTACAGAAGGGTGTACGGACTACTCTCCAAGCAGAGGTTAGGCTCCGGCTGTTTTTTAACGTTTTTTTTTAGTCGTTTCTATCGGGCTTTCTATTTTGTCATTTTTTCTTACTGTGTCCAGCCGGAGCCTAACCTCTGCTTGGAGAGTATGTACGGACTATGTTAGTGTGTGTGTGTGTGTGTGCGTGTGTGTTGAGGATGTAGGCGTGCCGCTCCCTACACAGATGAGTGTACTGACTATGGTAGCCGTGTGTACATCTATCAGATACCACCGAGATAAGTAGGTTGTGGTTTCAGCATCTTTTATGGATCACAGAATTTTTTAAAAGCAAGGATGGGTTGTGTGTATCTATCTGTCTCTCCCCCGTCGTCTCTCTCTCTCTCTCTGTCTGTTTGTGTGTGTGCTTGTAAGTGTGTGTGTGTGTGTCTGAGTGTGTATGTGTGTGTGTGTTTAGTGTGTGTGTGTGTGTGTGCACGTGTGTGCATGTGTATGTGCGTGTTACCTCTGAGCAGTGGTCCGTCATGAGCACGTGCACGCCCTCCTTAGCGGCCCGATGCGGCCGGACCGGCTGCAGGTGAGACCCGGGAACGAACCACATGCACCCGTTATCAACGGTCGCGTCGTCAAGGGCAACCTGCGGGGGAAGGATTCCCAGAAAAGTAAAAACGACACAGTAAAAACTGGAGAAGGGCGGAACGCAGACCAGTACGCCAAATACACGAAAATGATACTTTAAGAGGGCCTAAAAAAGAGACTAACAGAAATTGATTAACGTCATACCTCGTCGTTTTCTTAAAGAAGGAACGCTCTAATATGCTAGAGGTGTAAGGTTTTGTCACCGCCCTATTCTTTACCGTTCATAAATTATGTACTGTTCTCACCCAACAGGATAGGGCGCGTTTGTCGGGCATGTCGGGCCAGTAAGCCTCGTCCTGGTGCCAGGGGGTGCAGGTGTTCGTCTGGGGCGCCTGGAAACAGTACAACACTGGCATGAAGGGAGTAAAGAAGAATGATATTGGACAGGAAATGAGACAGAGTTCGCCTGTGGAGCCTGGAAACAGGAAGGTCGTGTGGTACATCAGTAGGACATCGACGCCAGTGGAGTAAAAAAGAATACGAAGGGAAATAAACGACGTTAAAAAGGCAGAGAAACTTCGGTGCACTCAGTTAGTAGATTGATTAAAGGAATGACTCTTATAACTTTCTGTCAAATCTTTGTAGAAATTTTGAAGTTTCACTTAAAAAGGCAACCATTCTCTCGGGCCTTTGTTTTATGATTCGATTGCCGTCAAGAGAATCTTACAGATGAGAGGCGTTCTACTTTTCTGGCAACTTTCCTCAGCCAAGCTTGAAGTGAAAGTATTTGCGAATGTTTCCTCATCTTTTGTTTCAAAATGTATACGATAAACGTGTAAGAATAACTTATTCCTCAACACTTTCCAACTATGTACAAATATATGATCTCCAAGCAGATCCTACGGTAGCATAGCAAGATAGTATCAAAAGCTGGCAGTGTTTGCTACTCCGGTGCCCGTCTGACTCTCTTTGGTCGGCTATGCTCCTTGGCCAGATTTGATACTATCTTATGGCACCGTAGGATCTACTTGGAGATTACAAATATAAAGACTTTTATCACCCCCTCCCCTATGACGTACCTTGTAGATCAGCATGTCAAAGTCAAACGCGACGTCCTCTCCCAACAGTAGACGTGCGATGGCTTCTGCGCGTGCGTGAATGGGGCCCTGTCAAAAGTAGTCCGAAGCATGTCATGTGCGTAAACCATGAAAATAAGTCGATGACTTGACTGTGCCGCCAAAGTGTATTATACATATATGCATTAGAAATACATGTATAAGATGTATTAAGAATACATGTATTAAAAATACAAGTATAAGAAATAATTAAAGAGAAAACACGTTCCTTGGTTGGATTCTTTAGCAGACTTACCCTGTCCAGGTTCTGTACGTAAGTACTCGGCCACATGATTTGGCAAATATTCTCCACATTCGGCCGTTTCCTCTCGTCTGTATCAGAATAGAACGAAAAACGCGTAAGATGTGGCTTTAGTCAGGACTTACACGTCAACATAAAAGTATATTTACATATGTGCTTTTAGTATCACGGTTCGCACATTGCATTAGTCAAAACCTAGGTTTGTGTCACAGACAGACGTTAACGTTACAGCTGGTCATTTGTTACGCCTACTATACGATACAGGTACAGTTCAATGTATTTGTTTCATTTATAAATGGCAATAGAGATGACTGCAACGAAACCCTTTCACCTGTTCCCCAGCCTTCCTTCTTAGACTTACCCTACCTTAGTCGCTGTTTACTAAGGTTATTGCACAGTCTTGCTAATTGCAAGTAACATAGAAAGAAAATTATTAATAACAAACATGAAAGTTCTACTATCATGACATATGACGATTTACCTTGGTTCCCCAGATCGTGCCGATGTATGCTCGTGTCAATTTCTCCCTGCACCATCCGGCGGTACACGTCTGAAACACAACCACCGCCGTCACTTCACTTCTTCAGGGATTGTCAACTGGTGCAGTTTCCATTCAAGCCTCAGACGTATTTTGTCAAGAGCTGCGTGAAACATCGTTGATATACAAAAGAATGGACCATTAAATGTCGTCATAAACGTCCTATTCACCAACGACGGTCTTACCTCTGTACACTTTGACCTCTTCCATACCGATCAGATTATGGACCACCTGCAGGAACGGAAAAGTAATATATTTTCAGTCGGGAACCTCTTTAGTGTAGATATATTTAGAATTGTCAATTTGATAGTTCTCTCTTCTTCTTGTCGTTATGCACCACCCCTCCACTTTTCCTGGGGTCTTCAACTATCAAACTGTGTTCAGACATTTTCTTGGTATAGTTAACACGATGTTGGTAACGTTAACTCGAAACACGGTCATGTTCAAAGCACTATGGTTTCATACAATATTTGGGGTCGTTTCAAGATAGAACCATCATTGTCCGTTGCAAGGTCTGTTGACTTTTGTATCTTCGAATTGCGAGTAAGGTTTAGGTCCACGCATTGTTTTCTGAATCGCTCATTGATTACAATCGGAACCGTAAGTCTGAGGCAGTGTATCTCCAAGCAGAAGTAAGGGTACGGCTCATTTTGGTCCGTGTTTTCAAGACTTTGTACTCTTTCCAATGTTATTAGAGGTAGCTAGGGACATAGGTCGAAATGTACCAAGGCCATTGCTAGGATTTTTAGTTTTAACGAACCATTTGCCATCGTTACAGATATAACGTTAGCGGCCCTGTTCTAATATAAACGGTGGTCCTCTCATTTTAGGTCTGAGAAAATTACGTCTTTTCACCCTGGCGTATCCCGGAAGGAAAGTCTAGGTCTTAAACCCCCAAACAGCCGCTATATATCTGGTTTCAACACCCAGGATATACGTCCCTACCAAATATCCGTCCCTACCAAATATCCGTCCCGACCGAACTGCTCTGCCCACTTCTCCGTGGGCTGTTGCAGAAGCCATTCTTCAGGGCTCTGGAGAGTCGGCCACTGGACTTCTTCTGAGGACATGGTCTTGACTAGAAGGAGCGCAAGACCCAGTCTACTGCAGTTTAGAAGTGTGAATAGTTGTGAATAGGATCACCGAAGTCCAAAGTTCAAAATCCATGTTTGTAGAACACTACGTAGTGTCGCAGGTGGCGATTGAGCAAAGAAGGGTGCAGTCCCGATGCGTCCCGCAGTGAGTCCTCACGCAAGTATGACAAGAAATGCAGCAGAAGAGAACAGCTACTTGACCTAAAAGCCTAACAATGACGTCGCCTCTCCAACCAACAAGTGACGTCACCCTTTTTTCAAAGACGTAGAGGTAACTCCAGGTCGACACCACCGTTGTTGAGACAGTACGATCCGACAACTTAACAACAGTCACGCAGTAAGGAGGGCCCCAATGGGGGGTCCCGACAACGCTCTACGCTAAATTCTGATGGCCGGCTACGTATTACGCTGAATTCATGAAGCCTCTCTACGCTCTACGCTAAATTCAAAAGCTTTCCCACACGTTATGCAAAACTCATTACCGAGCGACTGAGCGTTTGTGTCAAAGATGGTACAAAAGTTGAGTTAAAAGTATTCATGGTAACCGGCGGCAGAGTAGCCTCCATAGCAGGCTCCCCATTTTAGAATGGACGGCTATGAGAGAGGCCAGCAATCAGCGACCCAGTACAAAAAGAAATGACCAGCAAAAGTGCCAAAAAAGTCCATAGAGAGCCTGCTATGGAGGCTACGGCAGAGGCGGCGGCAGCAAATTTCTAACGCGGGGCGCAATATTGCTGACCGAATTTTTATCATCTTGAGCGCCGAAGGCACGACAATCTTAGAGGGATCCGGGGGCATACTCCCCGGGAAAATTTTGAAATCTTGACCCTCTGAAACGCTATTTCCTGCATTTGAGGGGCAACTTTTTTTTGCAGACTACAAATGAAAACAGAACTGCAGTGGATGTCACTTGAAGACCGTGAGAAGGAAAATGTCCAGACTTTTCATGATGTACAAAATGACCAATAAACTGGTGGACGTACCGACTGATGAGTATCTAATACCAGCTCAAAAAAGAACAAGAAACAGTCATGCCTTCAAGTACCAGAGTTACCAACCTAGAATTGATGTGTTCAAAAAATCGTACTTCTCCAGAACTATCGTGGAGTGGAATTTGTTATCACCAAGCACTGTAGGGGCATCTCCTCCAGAGGTGGCAGGAAATATTGTTTTGGGGGACGATCTTTTCCTGACAGAATTTTGCAGCAGATGTAGCGCCTTTGACGCAACCCGTCGCGCCGGAGGCGCGACAATTAATCCTAGGGGGGGTCCGGGGGCATGCTCCCGCGGGAAAATTGGAAATCTTGACCCTCTAAAACACCTTTTCCCGCGTTTTGACAGGCAAATTTTGCTGCCAGACAAAGCTAAGTTTGATTGCAATTCCGTTAGAAAGACACATTTTTAGCGAAAATTTCTATTTGTTTAAAAGATTTTTGAGAGCGACTCTCCCTCAACATATTGTTCTGTGCCGTAGACGCGGGACAGGGAGGTCTGGCAAAATTTTGAAATCGGGACTCTCTGAAACGCCGTTTCTCGCATTTTCAGGGGTAAATTTTGCCGTTAGACTAGCTCGATTTTATGAAATTTGCATCATCAAAAATACACAAAGTTTCAGCTTGCTCCCCTCCCCCCCCAACATATTTTCCTAGGCAATACTTAATGCCGCCAAAAAAAGGATATGATTTTGCTGAAGTAACTGTTTTGGCGTATCTTATTACCTGGATGGCTAACCTTCATCGACGAATCTTTAATGCCATTTCTATTGAAAATACAGTTTTAAATTTTGAGGGCGACGCCCCAACATATTTTAACCATGTCGCCGTGAGCGCAGATTGTGCGGGGCGTCGCAAAGGAGGTCCACGGACATTTTGAAATCTCGACCCTCTGAAACGCAATTTCCTGCATTTTGACGGAACTTAGGGCAATCGATGGTTAGGGCAGGCTTGATTACGCTATATGCACAATTCATCCATTACGTTTTACGGTAAATTCCGGGGAGCTACAACGTATTACGTAGAATGAAAAGAGTCAATTACGCTCTACGCAAAATGCATCGATTACGCTCTACGTTGAATTAAGCGATCCGTCTACGCTCTACGTAGAATTAAAACGGCCGATTACGCTCTACGCAAAAGGGCATTGGGGCCCTCAGTAAGTGTGCGTGTGGACCACAACACAAGTGACATGTTTGTTAAGCTATTGAGATTTACCACAGTTTGGGTATTCTCCAAGCAGAGGTTCGGTTCCGGCTGTTTTTGACGTGTCTTTTATATATAATAGGCGTTTTTATCGGGCTTTCTTTTTGTGCTGTTTTTCTTATGCCTTCCTGCCAAATATTAGAAGATGTAAAAGAAAACTGCACAAAATTGAAAGTCCGATAAAACGCATAAAAATACTTAAAAAAACAGCCGGAGTCGAACCTTTGCTTGTAGAGTAAGGCTTGACATACCAGTAACAAGGGTTGCCATACTAGTAACAGGTAACTAGTAACTATCACTCATACCGGGATGGGCCCCTACACTCTTTCATACTTGTGGCGGGAATCTTAAAACTATTAAATAGCCTGCTCGAGGTGTGACTGTCCTCGAACACGGGACCTGGCGTTCCGTCCAACAGGACGACCTTAACCGAAGGTAGCTAGGCTAATTTTAACCTGAGTCAAGAGAGCAAATATGTGCAGAGTGCCTTTCCCAAGGGCACAACACTCGGAAATTGTTGTACTATTATAACTTACAGAACTTCTCACGAGGATTCAACAACCCTAACCATAAGATCACCTTGCCACCATTTGTGCTATGTTATGTCAAGGACGTTATATCTCTTTCTTCGCTGTCGTTCGGTGTATCAGGTCGAGCTGATTGATGATTTATTGATTATATCGGACCGTTTTGTGTCGCAAATTATCCCGCGCGAGAGACCACAAGATAAGGCGCGACGGATGTTTTTGTAGTCTGGCCCAGAACAACAAGTGCTATCGGGTTACCTGGGTACTACAGGTCATGTCATTGATACTGGCGCGCTTTGGGAAATTGTAGGTCAACGACCTGGGGTGACGTTGATTGGTCGAGTGGTTTATAGGCTGGTGGAAACGTACACGTAACGTTTAATAGTTCTTTTCAAATCATGATGTTCCTATTTACACGAATATTGCGATATTGTGCTTGTTACATTAAAAATCTTTTACTTTGTGTAAAAAATTGTCTCTTTCTGTTCTAATTTTCGAATCCTGACGTTGAATTTAGCTGTTGATAAACGTCGTAACAGTAAAATGCCCCCTCCCACTGAGTGAGGTTACTACAGGTCATGATCGGTTCATTCAACTCATGGCAACCGTTACTACTATTGTCCGCTGGTTTTGAACAACCGTTGATACGTGTTTCATTGCACGTTTCACTTAGAAGTTATAGCTTTGGAAGTATAGAATAATTACTAACGTCCCTGTACATTATAACTTTTAGTATATGAATACGAACGCCAATCCCTATTCAATACTATACAAATAGACAATAATTATGAAAAAAAATGTCAAAACAAGACTTTAAGTACTTGATGTCATGCACGGACGATCATGCTATTAACGCAATTTGCAAATATGTCTCCATGTGTTTCAAAAAGAGAGAAGATCATGTTAGATGCAGCCATTAGCGATTGTAACACACAGTACCTTCCATTTAGCCTAGTTTAAAATCCTCTGTCTTTTCCTCTGCATCCATAATACCACTTGCGGTCCTTTTGTGCATTTAGCCCTCGGGCATGAATATGCAATAAAGATTATCAGTAAAACTGACACTGCTTTTCTTCGCTAAGAAGTTCAAGGAGGTTAAGATGTTTCTGATAGCGTCTGTAGCGGTGTTTGAACGTTTTACCCACTGAGTACATGTAGTAAGTAGTTATAGGTTCCGTTTATCACCAGTTATCATGACGTTTGGCGCCATGCGTATCTCTTAAGCGGTCGTTTAGCTTTGGGTGGTTAACCGCACTGGCGGTTGTGGACACGCTTTTGTTCTCGAGTCGCGTTATCTGGTCAAGGACCGCCTTTATCTGGCGCGATGGTGTTTTCTTACCCTACCTGAGATGCCGCGTGTCTTCAGTAACACGTGCCCGCAACACTAACGCTGCATCACAGTTTGTTGACAAACTCTATTCCGTAAGTTGTTGTTGTGGCCCTTCTGATGTTAGTGTACACCTAACATTCAAAATCATTCAGTTCTTCATTCCTGCCTTCATTGACTGATAAATTCACTGGGTTATATGTTGTTTCGCCACAATGTCCGTTCATTTTGGACCTTCTGGTGGCTTTCCGTGGTACTGCAGCAGACCGGTTAGGCTTTTCTATCTCAAGTCCTGAACATGGTCACGATTTTAGTACATGTCATGTAGTACTTAGAAATAGGTTCTTTTTATCATGACGTTTGGCGCCATACATATCTCTTAAGGCTTAGGTCACATTTCCAAACCGGGGTCCGGCCGGGCAGCTTTCGGGAGCAAAAAGAATTATATAAAATGCATCAAAAGACACAAAATGTCAAAATAAGATTCATGGTCATGATTTGTGTATATTTTTAGGTATACATTGTAATTTTTCGTTTCTTAAAACATCCCGGCCGGGCCCCGGTTTTGAAATGTGACCTTAGCCTAAGCGGTCGTTTATTTAGGTTTCTGTGGTTCAACCGCAGATCGGACCTTCACTGGTTGTTGCCGACACACTTTTGTTCTCGAGTCCCTTTATCTGGTGTGTTTGTGTTTTCCTATAGCTAACCTACCTGAAATACCGCGTGTCTACAATAACACGTGCCCACAGCGCTAACACTGTATCAACTTTATGTTTGGGTGGTTAACCTCCTTGGTTAACCGCAGATTGGACCTTCTCTGGTGGTTGGTTACAGTGACACCCTTTTTTTCTAGAGTGGCTTTATCTAGTTCGTTTTCGTAACCTGCTAATAGATCTAGTACCTGAAATACCACGTGTCGACAGTACCACGTGCCCACAGCACTTACGATGTATCAAAGTTTGTTGGCAAAGTCCATTCCTTGTTGTTGTACATGTGGCCCTTAAAGTGTTAAGGCAAGGTGGCCCTTCTGATGTTGGTGAACACCAAATACTGTAAATGCAGAAACTTTCGCGGTGGATCAATATTCGCGTTTTTCGCGGTGGCCGCTTCACCGCTAACTTAAAATCCACTGCGAACATTTTTCCATGGCAGTAGGAGACTACAGTGGATGGTGCTACCGCGAACTTAAACCACCGCGAAAAGTCCTTTTTCCCGCTACCGTGAAATTAAATCCCCGCGAACTTAAATGCATTTACAGTATCTAAAATCATGATCACATTTCCAGTTCGTCATTTCTGCCTTCATTGAGTGATAAATTTACTGTAATTGAATGTAAAAGTGTGTATTTTGGTATCATTGGTGGCACAAGTTAGAGTGGAGTCCTGCCTTGCTCTACTTTTTGTCGCTCCCCGAAGGTACGCTTCCGTTGCACAAGCTGTATTTAAAAACACTTTAGGGCCCCATACAAATGCATGTAGTCCTTATTCCGTGGCCTCAAGCGTGGGTCTCGCACAATAACTCATTTTTTCCTCGCCCTGCGCCCACTGATGTATCAGAATGTGGCCGGTACAAAACGGGTCCGAGAAGAAAACGCACAAGAGAACAACTCAGCAGGGGACTGGCTTTCTCTCCTTACTGGGAAATCCTTTCGGACAAGGCACCATTATTCTGTGGTTTGTATTGTTGGGATGTTTTTCTGTTAGCGTCCCCATTTCAGATGTTGACTACAGTGTACTATTGGGCGGGAAAATCCATTCTCCAAGCAGAGGTTACGGTGGAGGAAGGATAGTACTGGCTGTGATTCCTTTTAGCTACCCCCCCCCCTCCCCTCCTTGTAAAGCCTGCTTGGATATTGAAGAATATCAACAGGGGCTTGAAAATTCACCAAAAGAACTGTTTTTATGACCCCTGTATGGTCTGCACGATGTGAATTGATACCAATGTGGAAATGGGGGCTATAGAAAATACACGTGCTCTACATTATACATATATTAAGAGTCTTGAGTTTACTTGATATCTAATACACTGTATTTTTATCCGCACGATTTTCTCTATAATTCACTGAAAGACAACGAAAAATGTAGGCTTATCAAGTATTCAAAATATGACAAACGCTCACCTTTATATTTTCTTATCATTTTATTATTCCATAAATCTCTCTGTTCCAACTCAGCCTCTTATTTACAACATATCATTTTCATACATTTTATTATCCCTGATATTTCAAACAGGTGTTGATATAAAAAGAAACTTAATACTTTGAAACACTCGCATAAGTTAACAATATGTACACTTAGTCTATATACAAGAACATTGAATGGGCGGTTGTACTGTACATGTTCAACTGTTAATCAATCTCCAAGCAGATGTACAAAGACTAATCGTAAAGTTTCTCAACGCTGAAATCCGTGGGAAAACGTTACGATTTCGCCTCTTTACATCTGCTTGGAGATCAGCGCTGTTTACGAGTTCCGCGTCACGCACACACAAAGAAACGTGACGCACCGAGGGTCAGAGGTCACCGTGCGACGTGACCGAGGTGAGAAAGTAGCACACGCGCACGGCAAACCTTGGCCCCAGCGCGGTAAACAACGATGTTTTTCTCCCGCAGAACAAAAGACCGTGCCCCGCCCCTAGACCTCTCTCAGTGGCACATAAAAACAATGACGTACACCCTCAGTCGGTCACGTAATCTTACGTAATCTTATACATTTTGTACCTTAACCGTAATCGTTATAAATATTTTAGCTCAATCTATACATATCTGTCACAAATATAATGACATAGGCAGTGGCACACGATTTCATCGGTCTAAAATAAGTTACAAACGGACAGAAATTTCCAGGTAGCTGCTTCGTGAAAATACCTGAGAAAGTAAAACGTTATTCTCAAATGAACCACTTTTACGTAAGATATGTTGCCTTTTTACACAAGATATGTAATTTCCCTTTTACATAAGATATCTCCCCGAGTGAAATTCTTATCTACATATTAGATCTACAAAAAAACTGATGAACTGTTTGTCAGACAGTGACACGTATGCTGACACAGTTTTTCGGTGGCCCCAGGCCATTTTCTACGATAATGATGTTTCTCAAGCAATCTCCATACCGGCAGTACTGCAGTCCATTCGCTGTTCAGTGGTAGTCCAAGTCTCTTTTTAGATTCTCCATGCAGGTCTTGGAAGGGTCAGCAGCCGAGAAGAAGTCATGCTGTCTCCTCCGAATGTCAAGAATCTCGACCCAGTTTCTTGGCGCAAACGCCGGAACACCTCCGCCAACTTTCCCTCGGACTTCGACTCAGGTGTGAATATCTGCATCTCTGTGACCGGTTCAGACGATGACGCAAGTCTCAAGCACGTTCTGGTCTTGACCGTTACAGTTACACCTTGTCTTCCGCATGTGTACTGAGAAGTCCATTTAGACTACAGGAAGTGAGTGAGTCATACAGGTGGTCTCAGTTCACCTGACACGCGCTCACCTGTGCCCGTGCACACCTCTCCTCCAACTCGCTCACCTTTTCCCAGGTGTAGGCACCTTCCAGGGGGGTCCCTCTCCCGAAGTCGAAGTTCCACTCCCGCCCCTTCTCTTCCACCACCCGGGCGATCTCTCTGTGCCAGTCGGACCGGAGCTGATCGTGATCGACGGGCCCGAAGAGCTGTCGGCGGGCGGGGGAACGCCCCTCGCCGAAGACTGCCAGGCCGCGTGCGGTCCCTAACGTGGACGGTCGACGCTTCACCGCGACTTCCCCCATGACGATGTGCGTAGAAACAGCAGATTCTGCAGCACGGGCTGTTGTTGGAGCGCAAGTGGATGTTTTGGGCGTCTACAATCGGCCAAAGTGTCCTTCGGTGCTCTGTTTTCTACGGAGGTTTTGCGTAGCACGTCCTGCCTTCCTTCTTGAACATGTGAAAATGCGGTGACATGCACGGGCAGGCCATGCGGTCATCAATCCCACACCCGTCACAATTCGCGCCAACACCCGTATAAGGAGTTGTTGTCACACGCTGCGGACCAATAGCAGCGCACCAAACCTTGGGGTCAAGAACCCCAATGGTTCGAAAGAGGCGTGGTCGCGGCGTGATTGACGGCTGCATTTGACGACAAGCGGGAAACCTCACCTGAGAAAAGCTCACCTTACCTAGGTGCGGTGGTTTTACCAAGAATCCAGAACAAAAGCGTGCACGTTGGAATCACGAGGAATGCAGTCCGTTCACGCACGACCTGGTGGCTGACTCATCGCTATAGATATCCTAGCCCAAAGCCTGGCTACCAAACCACCGTGAGGTCGTCGCTATCCCTACGGGGCTAGGGCTGTTGTACCGCCGCCAAGATCTCTAGCGAGCGCCGGGATTTTTTTACGGGGTTGGTTTAAACAAGTTATTTCGCTCACGACGATAACTCGGAATGCCGATTAGAAAGACAGGTTGCCAGAGAAAAGGACTATGCTTGTCAGACTGGGCCCGATAGCACACAGTGACTAGACTACGGTACCCGCTTTTTCTGTCAGTCCCAAACTTTTACAACATGCTACAACGTAATGCTAACATCATTTCGGGTACTTTAATGTATAAAATGAAAAAAAAAAAAACATATTGCAGCAAAATATAAGGGATTTATGTTTGCTGTGCCATTGTTATCACAAGTGGCAGCCATAATATAAGTGGCCGTGTGATGCCTAGTTATACAGTGTTATCTGTAGTATATGTTCTTAGTTGGTACAAAGTACGTGGGACAAGGCTCGCTCACATTTGCTAACACGTGTGAGTTAAAGTATAGGCGTCCTTCCTCAGTGGATCAGGAGCACAGATTTCTTAAAATAGATTTTAATGCATATGGAAATGATGCAAGTTTTTTTTTTTTTTTCATTCCGGCGACAGGGCTAATATTTTACCATTCTGCAATACAGTCTGCATTATTTCTTGGAATGTTAATGTTAATGAATGTTAATGTTTGAGGGTATTGCACCATTTAAGTTGCCATGTGCGTGTGTCTGTTTTTCTGTGTGTGTGTGTCTGTGCCGTGTGTGTGTCTGTGTTTGTGTGTCTGTGTTTGTGTGTGTCTGTGTTTGTGTGTGTCTGTGTTTGTGTGTCTGTTTCTGTGTGTGAGTGTGAGTCTGTGTTTGTGTTTCTGTGTGTGAGTGTGTGTGTGTGTGTCTGTGCTTGCGTGTGTGTGTGCCGTGTGTCTGTGCTTGTGTGTTTGTGTGAGTGAGTGCATCTTGGTCAGAGGCAAAGTAAACATTTGCAATCTTGTTAATGGGTGTTCAAAGGGCAATTTATTATTATAATTAAGTACATCGCTTTTAAACATAAGTCGCAACAACACGGCACCAACTTCATCCTGTTTCAAAGACTTTTGCAATAGCTGGAACGACCCAAATGAACGTACACGTACCATACGCCAACTTTCATTTTGTTATGTGTTTTTGTAAGTGAGTGAGTTTTGTAATGTCAGTCTAGAAGGCTCTAGGACTTTTTTGGTGGGGTAGGTGGGCGTTGGGTAAGTAAAATAGGAAGAATATACATTATAAGCAAGAGTTAGAAACGTAACATTCGCAAGCCAATATACAAAATGTTGACATTAAAACGGTCGCCTGTTACTACATAAAACAGTGCCTTCCTTATGAGCGCGCCATTTTCCACCCTTGTGTAACTTAAGCAAACAAGAGTGTATATATAACTGCTATCATGTGTTTCTTTCACTTCAGTTTGATTGCTCCCGTGTATTGTCCAGAGGGCGGCGCCATTCCGGGACATGAGATGACTATTTACAGAGCGACATCAGAAGTATATTTGTTTTGCTTCGCTCCAAAGTCTCAGAGAGAATAAATGTAACCTCACTCACTCACGCTCGCACACACGTGCATCCGACTGTCGTATTTACTCGGATTTAAATGGCAGGTAAAAACAAGGATTTAACCACAAGTCACCAGGTCACACACTAGTATCATCAAAGTTCATAGTTGCGTTGGTCCTACAAATATCATACAAAACGAGAGTTCCGCGACGATATACCTTCGCTAAATGATTTTGGCTTTACAACTGGTGTATTAATTGTGTTTATCATTAATTATGTAAATAAGCTCCTGTTTTAACGTTACATATATTATATTAATTAATCATCTCCTCCACCCAAATAACTGACGCGCACAATCTAAATTTTATGTCAGAAAGAAGGCTTTAATCACATTTCATGACTTTCATCGGACAGCTGCTTTCTTACCTAACAAAATAAACATATGGTACAAAGAAGTGCAACCTATAAACTACATATATTTACATATTGTTTTTTCGGAGTGGCGGATTTAGGTGACCTGTCGGAATAATGTTCACTGCCGTAGAGAAGGTAGCGGTACCAGGAAAAGGTACCCGTAACAGTAGGGATACCCCGGTAGGTAGGGTCACTGACGGATTTAGGTGACCTGGCGGAATAATGTTCACTGCCGTAGAGACGGTAGCGGCACCAGGAAAGGGTAACCGTAACAGTAGGGGTACCCTGGCAGGTAGGCTGACGGAATTAGGTGACCTGACGGAATTAGGTGACCTGACGGAATTAGGTGACCTGACGGAATAAAGTTCACTGCCGTAGAGACGGTAGGGGCACCAGGAAAGGGTAACCGTAACAGTAGGGGTACCCGGGCAGGTAGGGTCACTGACGGATTTAGGTGACCTGGCGGAATTAGGTGACCTGACGGAATAATGTTCACTGCCGCGGTAGAGACGGTAGCGGCACCATGAAGGGGTAACCGTAACAGTAGGGATACCCCGGTAGGTAGGGTGACGGATTTAGGTGACCTGACGGAATTAGGTGACCTGACGGAATAATGTTCACTGCCGTAGAGACGGTACCTAGCGGCACCAGGAATGGGTACCCGTAACAGTAGGGATACCCCGGTAGGTAGGGTGACGGATTTAGGTGACCTGGCGGAATTATGTTCACTGCCGCGGTAGAGACGGTAGCGGCACCAGGAAGGGGTACCCGTAACAGTAGGGATACCCCGGTAGGTAGGGTGACGGATTAAGGTGACCTGGCGGAATTAGGTGACCTGACGGAATAATGTTCACTGCCGTAGAGAAGGTAGCGGTACCAGGAAGGGGTAACCGTAACAGTAGGGATACCCCGGTAGGTAAGGCGACGGAAGTCTCGCGGGGGGTGACATCGGCACGAGAGGAGGGATGACTGGCGGGAACGGTGCCGACACCGCGCGGTAAGGAGCGACACCTGGCGGCGATAGTGTATTACTGCCGCCTGATTGCTGCGCCACAGATGATGACGTAGGACGGGAGGATGGGGATGGCATCTCGTTCCCATAGCTCCGTGTATAGGACCCTGGGATCAAGCTGGGATTGCAAGGGAGGGTGGAGTTGTTCTGTGGTACCGGCGGCGATGTGTGGCTTCTCGGAGCGGATTTTTTAGGTTCTTCCGCTCTCGTTGCGCTGGTAACGTCCGTATAACGCACGGGTCGGATTTCCGGACCCCCCTGCCTACCCGTGGGGCCGTAGGGAGACCCCCTGAAGAGCGGGTGCATGAGAGAGTACAGGGCCCGGCCGTCCTGGGATTCTTCTGTTTTGGAGCTTCTATAAGACGAATGGAATAGAGAAAAATGAAAGAATGGATGTATGATGGATCGAATGATCGAATGAATGGTTGGATGGACGGATGAATGGAATGATAAATGGATGGTTGGATGGATGGATGGATGGATGGATGGATGGATGGATGGATGGATGAATGAATGAATAAATGAATGAATGGATGGATGGATGGATGGATGGATACATGGATGAATGAATGAACGAATGAATGAACGAATGAATGAAATCATTAATATCAAAGTAGATGTTGTACGGAGAGCTAAGTGCCTCACCTGAAGCGAGCCGTCCTCCGTAAGTAGCTTCCCTTGGCGAACATGTTCCCACAGTCGGGATGGAGCGCCCAGAGGCCGCCTTTTCCCGGCTGCTCGCAGGACCGAGGGATCTAGAGGGGGAAGGGGGGACTACACGGTTATGATATACACCAGTAATGCATGTAATCCTATAGGAAACATGTTCCCGCAGTCGGGATCATCGGGAGCGCCCACAGACCGCCCTTACCCAAGTTACCGGGCTGCTCGCAGGACCGCGGGATCTGGACGGAAGGGCACAGGTGGTGTCAGTCGGACCATGGAAACGTTGGAACTTTCTCATCTCCAAGCAGACAAATGCTGGCTTAGCCGGCCTAGAAGTGTGCATTGACTAGGGAATGCTAGGCCGGCTACACCCCTTTTCTTTGCCAGCTTTTGAATTGTATACCTGTACTATCTTATGCTACCGTAGGATCTGCTTGGAGATTATGGACTGTGTAGAATCTGTCTAGGCGACCCTTACAGGTGTACGCACTGACCCTGACCATTCGCTGTGGATACTACATGTATTACAGACACAGTATACGCTATTTTGCACCACTTAACGCTGTATGCAATAGATTTTTGTGTACTTAAAATATTTGAAGAGCGTGCCATCAATGGTCCTAGAAGTCTCAGTATATGTTAAACGCATTTTCCAATCGAGGCCCGGCTGGGCTTTTGGGGGGAAACTAAAAGTAAAAATGTATACCCGAAAATGAACACAAATCATGCCCATTGCTCTTTTTTTTTTACGTTTTGTGTATTTTGGTGTATTTTGCATCATATTTTTCGTTCCCGAAAGCTGCCGGGCCCCGGTTTGGAAATCACGGTGACCAAGGCATATCTACTCTCCAAGCAGAGGTTAGGCTCCGGCTGCTTTTTAGTCGTTTTTATCGAGCTTTCTATTTTGTCATTTTTCTTGAAGTACGCCAGCCAAACTTAGGTTTTGACACAGCAAGATGAAATACAAAATAAAAAGCCCGATAAAAACGACTAAAAAAGAACGTTAAAAAGCAGCCGGAGCCTAACCTCTGCTTGGAGAGTAGGCATATCGTTTAAAATAGTTTTTTTTTTTAATCTAAATTTCCGTTCAAACGTCACAGTCACTTCTGCCCACCTTGACGAAGCAGTCGTTGAGTGACAGGTTGTGCCGGATGGAGTTCTGCCACCGACGCTTGTTCCGCCGGAAGTACGGGAACGTCCGCTCGATGAACTCGTATATGCCCGTGAGAGGAAGCGCCCCTAGCGGCGAGCTCCGTAACGCCATGACGATCAGGGCGATGTACGAGTATGGCGGCTTCGTGTCTGTGTCCTGTGGACAATGAATGAACAACTTCAATATCTGCATAAAAATGGAGATACACAAAATGTATACCAATGCAAATTCAAATTATCGCTTTCTAGTTGAAGTAGAACATGTATCCCCTTTATATCTAAATTCAGCGTATACATAGCGCTGATGGTAAATTGCAGGCCCCAATAAAAGTGAACGTCAATACCTGACAACTCAAGACCGATGCAAAGTATTCACAAGGAGGTTGAAAAACCTCCTTGGTACTCATTTGAAATGTTAGTTGGATATTTGTATCAAAGATTGTTTAATAGAATCAAACGTCGCTGTCGGTCAATGTATACCTTGGTATAAATGCGTTTGATGGCAACGATAAGTCCAAACATTCCGGACTGAAAAGTCACAAAGTTTTCCCCTCTGTAACGTTGTTTTTATAGACTTGAACAAACCGAGTGATTGAAGCCTCACTGAACAAACGTTACAATACACATCGCCAAGTGTCTAACAAAGGTACAGTCAAAACACACTCGCACACTACACATCTGTCAATACACATCCACGGATCAAACGACTAGCACATGAACATGAAATCAAAGAAAACAAAATTATATACGCCAGTTTTGCCCTACCCCAAATAAATCGAAACAAGACATTTTTCTACATACATTTTAAATGAGCCTAGGCGGCAATTTTGGGAACGTTCGGCTTGGAATTTGCTGTGCGTTCATGTGGAATGTGTGGATGTAGAGCCAAAGTTTAAAAATTTGAAGTTGAAAAACGTCCTTGGTAGAACACAGGCACGATCGAGAACTTTGTAGATAGAAGGGAATCATGTATGATATT
This sequence comes from Branchiostoma floridae, assembly GCF_000003815.2. Taxonomy (NCBI): domain Eukaryota; kingdom Metazoa; phylum Chordata; class Leptocardii; order Amphioxiformes; family Branchiostomatidae; genus Branchiostoma; species Branchiostoma floridae. The sequence goes on along the minus strand of NC_049980.1, from coordinate 33,912,443 downwards.
GATCGTGAACATGGATCGCTTGGAATAATGTCCTAAAACGCAGCGTCTATCAGACTACATACATAGTAGTCATTGGTCAAATAGACTGAATTATATGCCAGAAGAGCTCGCCGTGGTCAACACACGTGACGAGTGACTCTATAGTCGACTAAGGTATTAAAAGGACTATGACCTTGAGCCGACTAAATCCCTTGGCAAATTTTCTGGCAAAGTTTCACTATTCCAGTTACGAGAGGAGTCTGGTAGAGACTACACAAAACGCATTTTGGCCTACTACAAGTACTTTTTTTATTGGCAGAGTACTTTTTTCGGCCAACTGAAAACTCTCTTGTCAAATGTGTTTTAGTCCGAGATTCAGAAAAAAATATCAGTTCGCAGATTCAACCACATCGTCATCCACCTTGCTTGCCAACAACATACAATAGAAAACTTGAATTAGAATAAAAGTAAAACTTTTCAAATACATTACCTCTCCCTTTTCCTCAGAAGAAGAAGGAGAAGACGCGTCTGAAGTCGTGCTGTCCGGAGTCTCGGCGATGTCGTCGGAGTTTGCCTCGGAGGGCGGCGACAGAGATCCGGCCACGCGCTCGGCACTCCTCTGGATCTCTCCCGGCACCGTGCAGGGGACGTCGCGGGCAGCGCCCTGTACGGTTAGCGGCGCGGTCCAGTCGTGAAGTAGGGCCATGGCGTCCACCTCACACACACTCCCAGCTACAAGTACAACTTCTCCAGGTGAAAACACGGCCGCGAAGTCAGGAAGAAGCTCTTCAAATGATGAGCGCAAGTACACCTGAGACGTCCGGCTATGATGGCGTTCTTCTTTGTGCCAGTGCCTGCTCTCCATACGTTATGACATATGTGTGTTCTTGTCGGTGTTTTCGCGGCTCTGTTTTCATATAAAAACAAGTGATAATGAAACAGCGCCTTCCACAATGCCGGGCCATCGTCCCTTTTCTGCAGGCATGAATCGGGTGTTAATTGGCGCTCGCGGACGGACAGATTTGCCTAATTGATTGGATAATTATCCCGCAGTGCCTTTTTGTTAGCGACTGTGAGACGTAATGGACGCTTCCTGTCGGAAACCTTGATGTCATTTCTGTTACTTTTCTTAGGTTAACGAGCATTTTCCTGTAAAGCACTGTGGTCTCGTCTGACAGAACAGTGAAGAATTATTATAGCTTTATTCTTGAGAAAAAGAGGTTTTGCATGTGCAATTCTATCCTGATAGGAAAGCCTTAATAATGATACCTGCCGAGTCATTTTCCTCCCAGAATTGGTTGCCACATCAAAGTCATTCACCAGAAAGATTAGTGCATGTGTAAGGATAAATGTGTATTTTGGATTCAAACATCTTATTAGACCTTGAATGGTGTAAACTGTTAATCTCCAAGCAGATTGTAGTTGGGGCTATTTGGGTGTGTTTGGCAAAGTTTTGTATGTTTTTTTCTGGAGGTGTACGCTTTTTAAAATAGCGTAACGTTAACCATAGGAAGAGCGTAGCCTGACTAAAATCGCGCCCCTAGCGGCCGGCCCTACGATTGCCGCCACGGGGAGGGGGTCATTAACTCCAGCCAGCGAGAGCTTGTGTAAACACAGGCTAGGAAGAGCGCACCTCTAGAAAAAATTAAACACGGCAAAATGCGCTAAAAAAAAAGAACACCAACTGCAACATAGACAACAAGATTAATCCCTTCTCTCATGACACCAGGAAAAGCGACCCGAAGGTCAATTTGGATTCTTCTTAAATAAGGTCTAAAAAAATGGTTGAGTCGCTACAGAACGAAACGGTACAAGCCTTTTAGATATAATTACTTTGACACATTCAGACCGTTTGGTAACTAGGTGCTAAGTTTTCGACGGGAATTAAGAGCGAGCCGGTAAATTTCCCGACTACTACTATATCCCCGCGACTCAACCTCTGCTTGGAGAGTACTAAAAAAAGCACAGAAACAAAGCGGAGACAAAAGTTAATCTCCAAGCAGATCTTGCTGTGGCAAATGCGAAGGCGTTTAGCCGACAGATGGAGGAGCCTGATTGGCCAATAACTCCTATGCCGGCTAAACTCCTTCCCATTTGCCACAGCAAGGTCTGCTTGGAGATTAGACAAAAGTAGCAACAACGCTGATGTGTATTGTGACTGAGAGGCAAAAAAAGTGGGGCAAAGATAACATAGGGATTAGCGACTAAGTGAAACCTTGAGAGTATGCATTAACAAAACAGCAAGTTCAATTTTGTTTCATAACAGAGGGTTTAATTTTCTTGTTGTTCAACTTGTTGTTGTTGGGGGCCTATAAATAGGTCCCGAAAGAGGGATTATCTGGAAAAAGTGTCCCCAAAATGACGTTTGAAAAATTACAGTGTTATAAGTAATACTCCCTTTCCACTAGGACGGCGCTCTCGCCGCGCTCTCTCTGCGACCTAAAATCTGGCATTTCGCTCAACGAATTGTATAGAAAAGAAACGAATCTTTTTACACTTTGTGCGTTTTGTTGTCTTCTTTAGTCGCACTTTTACGTTTTGTATGATATACCCAGTATGAAAGCGAAGATTACACATATCCTATGCTGGTCGCAGTTAGAGCGCAGTGCGATCGCCGTCTAGTGGAAAGGGGGCATAAGTTACACCATGTAGATTTTTTTCTGCTATGTTTCCCAGCGTCTTTCTGTGATTTCGTGTTGTGTAACTAAACGTCACTTGGCCCAAGACCCAGGGGTTCTGGGTTCAAATCCTCCTTACAGTCAAAAAAGATTCATACAACAGAAAAAAACATCAATTTATGACCCAGATTAACGTACTACGTTACTACGAAAATCTTATAAACAAAGTATAAAACAGATAAAAAGGAATTGTTAGAGCTGACAAAAAGACATTGTCACCGCCCGGGATCGAACCGGGGACCTTGCGCGTGTGAGGCGCACGTGATAACCACTACACTACGGTGACATTTGGTGAAGATTGTCCGCGCATAAAAGTATATAAACTCAACGTCTAATCCTAAACAAGATTTTTATAAACAAGCAGGATATTTTCTTACTAATGCTTTGTATTATATTGCTAACCAAAACAATTATCTCAGTTGCGTTACTAAAACTAAACTGAATAGTACATAAACAAACATTACAATGCCACGATGTGGACACTTGCACTTCTGGCGGATAATTACTGAACTGCAGGAGAAAAATTGAACGCCCATCAGGTCAGCTAATGTAAAGCGGATATTGTCACATTAATTATTCAGTTGACAACAAATCAATGCCCAGAACAATTCCACAGTTGGAAATAGGTCGATTTGCACGTCATTTCAGGACTTCACAACTTATCGATATATCCTGGCCAATGTGAATTTCTAATTTTTAAGAAAGCCAAACTTTAGATTGGGATCACCATTTTACTTTCTACACTTTTTATTCAGTTTTATTCCCTGTATTTGTTTTTCCGGTAACTCGTACTTTGACATGTGGTTTGCACAATGGATTCTAGATGTTTGTTTGTTTTAAATTGTCCGTTATTGTTAGTAAATCACCTGAAATCCGCACACCTGTCTCACCTGGCCTGTATCAGGTGGATCAATTAACTCTACCCACAACCCCCTGCGCGCGACACTGTGGGAGGAAGAAGCAAATATGGCGACTGAACGCGGGCAAAATTTCTCAGTGCGTACTTTTTTTTCAACATTCTCCGAAAAGGGGGGTTGCTATTGGCCCAGGCGTGTCATTATCGAAGGAATGGGATCTATATTTTTAAGAGAACGTTTCTGTGCTGTCCAAATTGATCTAGTTGGTAGGAAAAGTGGCAAAATAGCGCGGTGATTTTTTTTGTTTCGGGTGCTGAAGGCTCAAACGACATCTTGTCTGCAGCGGCCGTTGTCCTGGAAAATCTGCTGGAAACGGTTCCTTTTGGCCTCGCGCGGTCTAAAATCTCACACCGTTACTTCAGCGTTTCCCTGACTGTCATTTTGTACCTTATTTACAGGTTTAGGACCAACAGGGTGCCGGAAATTCACGATTCTTCGCACGCAGAGTCGACCTCTACAGGCGCACATGAGGGGCGGCCACCATCGCCTCTCCAACAAGTGATGGAACAGGTCTGAGCTTCCCCCTTTTATACCCCGTTTTCCACGCTCAAATTGCGTTTTTGTGCACTCCAAGCAGTTGCAAAGCGTTCGGAAGACCACCACGTGCTAGTTTTTGTCGGATTCTTGGACAAATACTTGGCATTTTTGCAGTTATTTTCAGCACATGTGGCAGTGTTCTCGCCGAGGAAAGGTTTATGTGTTCGGACGAATAGGATGCAGAATTTCCCGACGACAACCTGACCAAACTCTTTATTTTTTCCCCAGTTTGGTTCGTTATCTTACGGGGCCGGTGTTGAGCGAGTCGGCGGGCGCACTCAGTCCCACATCCCGGCTGCCTCGCCCTCTCTTACCACAGTCGAGGGCCTGCCAGAGGCCGAGTTCGACGGCAACTTTCTCCCTCCCGACATTTCGACGACTTTCCAGGACCCCGACACTGGGTCCAACAAGGTGTCCCAACCCCAGAACATCCCTCCTTACACGCTAGAAAACGGCGACAACTCCAGAGAACAGCCGTCTTCGGCCGAGAGTGGAGACTCAAGGTATGCTAGCGACTCTTTCCCCGCCAAAATCTCTGCCTTTTTAGCCTTCTTTCTCAGTTTTTGCCGGGTAAAAATGAGCGACCTGCCCATGAAAGTTATCGGGAATGATGTGGGTGTTAGTACACGAAACATGCGGCCAATTTTTGTGAAAAATGTTCAGCTTAGATATAGCGAATTGTACCCACTGTTGTAGCATATGGTGCGGAAAATAGTGTAGAACTAAAGAAGTAAACGGTAGCATTTGTCTGTTGTTATGGACATGTTCTTTCTGGTGTGTTTCTGAAGTTTTACAGGTCCAATATGTCAGATTTATCCGTAAGTAATGTACCAAGTTTGACAGTTAGACCAATGATATTCTCATGTATCACTGAGATTTGGATTGCTATATACAGGAGTATATAAAGTGCTCTTTTATATGTAGAACAGAACTTTTCTCTATATGGAATTTGCCTTCACACAAGTTGCTGCCCCCCTCCCACCCTTTGCAAGAACAAATGTACACACATGTACATAATGCTGTCATTTATGACTATGTACGTGTGTTGAGAAAATATTTTTACATGAAGTTTTCCAAGAATGAGTTTGTTGAAGAACACTTGAGTTTAGATGGGAACATGCAAGAAAAAACCTTACATAAACCCTTTGATACAGGACACAACGACAAGTATTGTGCCTTTTTGTGTTTTTATGTCATTTTTTAAATTCTCACCGACTCATGCACACAGATGCAAGTAAGACATGTAGACATTACTGAAATTGGACGGTTGTTGTAGATCTCCTGGGCACATTGTGACAGGGTTTGGGTTGATATGGAGAATATTCGACAGCTGGTCTTTTCCGAAAGACACTGGTCTCGGTGATAGCCACATGTCTGCTACCTGTACTAGTAGGCACGCAGGCAGAAACTGTGGTTTTCTTTTTCAGCAATCAAATGTGGTTTTAATTATTAAGTTGTGAACTCAAAATTGTAGGAGTGAAAGAGCCTTCCACATCTCCAAAGGCAACATTACTCGAATAAAACTGTGTGTTACACTTACAGTTTCCATGATATGGGTCAATGCTATGATCAGTAGGCATTAAATACAATATCATAGCCTTGAATTCTGTTATGGTTTTCTGAAGTTATATACAAGGGAATGGACAAGTATACAATTGTGTATATAATGGTGCTATGATATTTTCTTAGCATTGGAAATATGTTGGACACAGCTATTCTCTCAGCAACAGTGCCACACAGCTTTTTTAGTAGACATGGTCTATATAGTATACCGTATATTCTGTTGGAGTTTACATATATGCATTTTGGCCTTTGATTGTGACATTTTTGTGTCACATACATATATATACTGAGAAAACAATTTGTTATCTCTTTCAATTTACATGGTAGATAGCTACAATCGAAGTATGATACCAAGGCATCGAACCAACCAAACACTTCCATTGGAAACTGTCCTTGACCTGAAACTTTTCTTGAAAGTGTCATACAACATCATTTGTTGATTTTTCAGTTTAGATATTTTGAGATGCTTTAAAGAATAGGCAAAAACTGAGCCTAAATTACAAGCAACATGGAAAACTGAAGAATTATCCGTCGTTGTTATACTTATAGACTTTTCACTGAGGGAAAAGTCATATCTTTGATACCTAGAACCAAAGTCTTACCATGTCATTTATTTGAGGGTTCGAAACTTTCTAAAAGATTGGAAGCATTCAAGTGAGGTGCACGTGGTGTTCTTGCAATGTTGTAGACAATGATTACATATGCAAGTCACATACACATGAACACCAGCTTTCCTTGTGTTGTACGAGTGAGAAGTCTTGGCCCCCATGCCTACATATCTGTGTTCGGTACACGGGTCTCCTTGTTCCTATGGAGAGTTTGATAATATTATTATACCCTTCCGAAGGCTTTTCGGTGGTAGAGTATATCCTGGACATAGTCAGCCATCTTGGAATGTTTCAGCCATGACATCATGTTCTAGGAAAGAGGCCCAGTATGAGGGGGTACCCCAGACAGCTTGCCATGCAGTAGGACTGGTCTAGAGCACAGATAACAGACCAGGACTACCTGAGCTTGGAGCCATTCTGGTCTATTGTCTTTCTAGTACATGTTCTATCAGTATTTTATCTAGCTGTTGTGATTTTTTGTGTTTAATTTTGCGAATTTGTTGTATAATGTAGAGCTGTGAATAACTTGTTTTTTTCTTTAGCTTGGTGCTTGTCTGGAAAGTCAGTCCTGTCAGACAGGAGTCACGGTGGACTGAAGTGTCCAACCTTGTGTTTATGTGGAGAAAATTGTATTTAGATTTTTTTTTACAAGATGAAAGTAACTGTAAAGGGAGTTTGGCTTGAAGCCAGAGCCTTTCCTATCTCCTAGGACATGTATATCTGCTTCTGCCTGTGTTGTTGCCTGCTTTTAGACCATCTGTGGATGGACAGTCTTTCCTCTAGGCAGAAGGTGTCGTAAACAATTGTTGTCTGTAAAATGTGTGTTTGTAATGCAGCGAGTATATTTTGTACAAGGCCTGTACAGCACATATGCTGTCAGTATTTACACAAAAGCCATATTGTCCATATGGAAACCCCTTTTTTGTGGCCATTTCACCAAAATTCTACCTCAGTGGCTAAACACAGACCAGGGTGTCTTTTAGAGCACAGGCACCAAGTTCCCAGCAACAAATTTAGAGAATAATATGGTTAATTTTTCGTTAAAGGCCGTTTCTTGTATGTAGAGAATTTTCCCGTGGTGGGCCCCTGGATTGTCGCATTGCAGCTGCAACCTAGGTCACGTAGGACATGTTGTTTACAGGGTGGAGTGGGGAGGTGAGGGGCGGCACAGGCTGGGCCTCTCTACCACACTGTACAGCCTGATACTGGGCTTTCTTCTAGGGCATCTTGTTTAGGTAGAATTTTGTCAGTAGATTCTTTGATTTAGTAGAACTACAAGGTTTAATATGATAGAATATGTTGCTTTTGAATGAATTTCAAAAGAAGGTATATAAATGCCTGTCTGTTGTATGAATGAGAGAAACAAGAATATTTTCTAGTACAATGTTCTACTCTAGGGCAGTTTTTTCCCCTGTATCGAGTGATTTTGAAACCTTTACAGAACCAACTATGAGTTTTAAATGGAATGATATAATGGCAATGGCATTAATAAAAGTCTTCCTTGTACAAATATTTACACTTTGGAAAAAGCTCTTTGTCTTTGTTATTTGTATACTGGGGAATGATACTAGATACTGTTCTATATCGAGGCATGGCAGTGTTAGCTGATGGTACAATGTCTGTGGTTATGCGACATCACAGTACAGTTTTAATGTGCCCACTGCTTGTACTTTGGTGCTGTGGTATATGTACATGTATGGTGTTAGTAGCTCCCATGTTGCTCTGTTCAAGCCCGTGGGAAAACAGATATGTTTGACCCTGCCTGAAATGATAACAAAAGAGAGGTGGCCTTGGGCACTTTTGTTGTTTATTTATGTTTGTGTTATCCTGATATTTTCCAAAAAAGCACAGGCAAAAGAACAGACATGTGAAGTCAGATTTTTTGGTAGCATGTAGAAACCAGTCTTGCCTCTTGGTCCAACCTATATCTGCTAGAGGTGTTACTCTCATGCGGAAAACAATGGAGAAAAAATTACAATCAATGCAGACTGTTTGTTTTTAATCTTTGAAATTATTTTTCTTTTCAAAAAGAAAAGAGAACAATCTGAATTAAATCTAGTGTTCACTGCCTAATGATTTTTGTTGTATCAGAATGCTGTGCCTCTGCTACAAGTAGTATTCACTACTATGCCTATGGGGCCATAGTATTGAGTCTTGTCTGTGTTAAAGCTAAACTTGTGTCTGAAGGGTAGTCTTTTTTGTTCTAAAGCATGCATATCACACATCAACACCTTTCAGTGATAGATTGAAACCCATTTGTTTTGTATGGATGGAAAAATTTGGTTTCGCGGCATACTTTCCATAATTTTTTTTAAAAATGAAAGATCACATGGTTGGTTTTGGCCCCCATTGAAGAACATTTTCACTTGTGGAGAATTTGTCGTAGATGCTGTGTGTTGTAGCAACCAAAAAGGGCAATTAAAAAATGTGTATGGTCATTATAGTCACATTTTCTTGATGTTTCATAGACAATCTTTTGAATAAAAATTCTTATGACTCTTTTGTAGCTTTTTACATACAATGACCTCCACTAATTACTCTGAGTCTCATTAATGTATTTGTTGAAAAGTGGGTTGTAAAAACGGAAAACGATTTTCAAGCATAGCTTGAATCCGTATTAAAGGAGATCTCAGAAATTTTACTGGATCTAAAACTTCCATCTGGACATTTTGTTACTGGACCATTATTTAGAGCATGCAGCTGAGCAATTGCTAACTGTTACACAGGTGCACTGAAAAAAATGAGAATAGTCTGTGACAGAAAAAAAAGTAAATAAAAAACAACAACATGCATTTGGTATTCAAATTTAAAAAAAAAAAGATCAGAGAGATCTATGATTGTGATAAAAAGTATTCTCTCCTGAAAAGATGTCAATAAACAGTAATAGTACATGTACTAGTAAGTAACCTAGACCACACTGATGATTCAAAATTCAAATGAACATGTCTGTAAAAAAAAAAAACCTGACTTGTCTCTGATTCTGTCCATGCATAGCTTCTTTTAAAAAATGTTAATAGTTACACACCTGCAGTTCCAGAACAAACTGCTTGGAGGCCCAAACCTACATTTCTTCCTGACATTAAAATCTATCCGCCCCAAAATAAAAACCACAGCATGACTAGGACAAAGGATTTAAAAAAAAAAAGAAGTTCTGCTGCAATACCAAGGAAAGCAGCCAGGAGGCCCAAAATCAACCTTGACATTTGTCTTCCAAATATCTACATACCACATATCATTACAGTCCAGACCTTCTTCACAAATATATTTACCAGATAAACAAATAAACAAGTAAACAAATAAACACAGACAGATACACCCAAACAATAGCCACTTTCATGGAGGTAAAAGTATCATGAAGTAGGTAGGTAGAACCAATGCAGGGCCTGCAAAAAAATTTTTGCAGTTGAAAATGTAGACAAGTTGCAATTTTGCTGGGCAAAAAAAAATTCAGGCTCGTTCTTGTTATCATGAAAAACAATTCAGCTAATTAACCGAAATTAAAGCTTGTGTTTCAGTACTGGCAAGACAATTGACATTTGGTCTTCCTGGCTTGCAAATAAGTTTTTGGAATAGTTGCTTTTTGCAGATCACCGAAATAAAATTATTTTGACTTTTGAGCCCTACAATGTTATGGCTACAATGTTATCAGACCTGATAACACCCTGACCAGTAAGCTGGTTCCTGGTTTGCACTGCTCATGCACAAGGTCAAAAGTGAAGGCAACTTTGTGTCAGTTCTTGTACATATCATACAATATCATGTCCAGATGCGTTCTGTTTATGTCTCAGAGGCCTCCAACTTTGACATCTTGCCCACAATGCACCATACTGTGTGTGCATGTGCACTTCGAACGTGAAATAGCATATTCTTCTGTGTTGGACAATCAATATGTTTGATACATCAAACTCTTACTGAGCTTTACTTTACGTGGACTGGTATGTCAAGGTAAAAGAACACTTTCAAAGCCACCCCCTGAAGTTTCCAAAAAGCTGGAAAGAGCTAGGAAATGGAATCTTTATCTTTAAGGAGTATGAAATGGAATGTGATGTAGCTATGCATCTTGTTACCTTTGCCTCATATTATTACAGCAGGTAGATAGGTACCCATCTGAGTAATGAGAATAAAATAGATCTATGAAAATATGCTCTTGGAGTCAATATCTGCCTGAGCTTGAAGTTTTGAATGTTTTGGGGAAGAATTGAACGTGAAAAAAGTTTGTCAACTTCACCGAAAAGTTGCGATTTTAAACGTTAATGACGGTCGGACATCCAGGTAGAATATTCTTTCAAAATCAAGAAACTAGATACTGTACATTCTCTTAAGAGTCAGAGAGTGTGTGCTAATAAAAGTTGGTAAACCTTACTACTTGTTTAGTAGTCTGAAGTGCGAGAAGAAGAAGTTAGGTGGTCATCACATAACCTGTACCAACCCTCCAAAGTGTGTCAGTAAATTGTGTCTGTTGGTCACAAAGTTTG
>NC_049980.1:33882829-33901586 GCF_000003815.2 Branchiostoma floridae | reverse complement strand
ATATATATGACCACCTCTACATAATGACCACCTGGCTGATTTGACCCCTTTTTGGTAGTCCCTTAAATAATGTTTCTCATAAACACCCATCACAAGTATTACTATAAGAACCCTGTCTATAGCGATCACCTGTCCACATAGACCAGATTTTGTCAGTCCCCTGGCTTCGTCCCCTTCTTGGACAGTTTTGACTGTTTTATTTTGAAAATGGCAAATAGAAAAAAGAACCTTGATCAAGACAATGTACTCATGTAAAGAAAACATTGGAAGAGAAGTGTAAATGTCATCTTGTGTCCATTGACTCCGTTCTGGTAACATATAGATCTAGAATCGTTGAACACCTTCAAAAGTGTTTCCTTTTCCAAGTATGTACCTACATGTATGTGTTATTCCAGAATGGTGTAATTTGTTTCGAGATAAGTCAAACTTGGTAGAAAAACTTTGTGAGATATCTATTATGAGATTTTACAGGTTTCAAGTTAGCTTACTCTGAAGAAATCAGTCCGTAGTTTTGGTTGAAGAATTAACGGTAGAACTTGAACGTTAGAAGTGTTTAAATTTTTATGTTACTTCAGGATACCTTTTTTTAATGACAATTTCTGGTTATGTCTATTTTGAAGGTGTCAAGAAGACTTTCTGAAAGTTTTCGAAACTTGTAGGTGTCTATCTGTAACAAAGTTTTTTATATTACAAAATCAACAGTCTAAGTGTTTAAATTTAACTTAAAATAAGCACAGTTTTTTTAATGATAGTTTTAACGACAATGTCTTGGTTATGTCTATTTTAAAGATGTCAAGAAAACTTTCTGAAAGTTTTTTTTACCTTTGTAGTTGTCTAACTCTGACAAAATTGGTCCAAGGTTTTTTCAACACAGAATTAACAGTCTGTCTAAATGTAACTTTATTTGGGAGCTTTTGTTAATGACAACGTCTTGCCATATATGTCTATTTTGAAGCTATCTTGTGTAAAGTCTAGCTGAAGATAACACAGACTATGTTAGAAGACCTACGTCCAGACAAGACCAGCTCCTGAGCCCTTTACACGTAGAAAGTAAATTTAACTTTATCGGGGATCTTTGTTAATGAGAATGCCCTGCTATCTCTATTTTGAAGGCTTGAATAATGTCTTATAGCTGAAGATTCCACAGATTTGTTCAGACCTATGTTAGAAGACCTACGTCCAGACCAGACCAACTCCTGAGCCCCTAACACTTTGCCAGAGCCGAGACCACTCGGCACAGACCATGCCCCAGACAACATACAGTAACGTTCCACATGCAGCCTTGCCTACTACTACATGTAACAGAGAAACAGCTCCCTTGAAGGGGCCCCCATTTTGCTGCATTGCAGACTTGTAGAGGTCATACAGGATCCTCCCCACACCACGGCCGCCATGTCGGGCACCCAGCTCTCCCCGTCCACCTCGGCTACCCAGCAGTCAGGGTACTGTGCACCCATCCTTACTGCATGGAGCTCCTTCTGGGTGGTGTTTTCTGTGATTTGGGGAGTTTTGCAGCGTTGTGGTGGCTGGTTTTGTGGATATTTTGTGAGGAAGTGTGTTTGAGGGCGAGGTGTGGTGTTCAGCCATTGTGAATGTGGTTGATTGTGCATGCCCTTGTCACTAGGCAGAAACCACGGCCTGGCTGCCCCTGGCTGTGGCCCACTTACAAATGGGTTGGTTTTCCTGGATCAGAATGTTGAGTGGAACAGAATTGTGATGCATTTTAGGGATATTCATGGGTTTTGTGAAAATCTTGATTTTAAGCTGTTTTTGTTGAATTTTTTACCATCCGTCTGTGCCTTGTTGTTCCCTGCCCTAGTGAACCATTTGGTACAAGTTTGACTGCCCTAAAAGACACAGAACAGCCTTTTCTGTTATTGACCCCGTTTTGTAGCCGTTTTCTTTCTTCAGTAAAGAAGCAGAGAAACGTAAATCTGTTGTTTGTTATTCAGCCGTGAGGCCCACAGGAGGGTCTAATGACGCAGTGTGAAATTGGAAGGGCTGGTCTCACCAGACCTAGCTGTCTGCTCACACACCGTGTTTTCTGGCCTTTGTTGTTACCTGTAGCCATTGCTGATGCTATGTTCTTTATATAAAACGAAATATAAGTAAATTTTATCTATGAAAAGTGAAGAATTTCTTGAATTCTAAAACCTTCAGTGATTTTTGTTTGAAGAAAAATATTTGCCCCTTTCCTGCTTGAAAGCAGATCCAGAACAACCATACTCTTGTTCAGCGTTGCCTACTACTAGAATTGTGGCACTTTTCTGCCCATGTTTTGTTGTTTTTGTGTGATTACTGTGGTAGATTATACTGATAATATGGTGATCAGGTTACAGTAGCTAGAGGGGCCAGTCTTTACATGGCAAATAGACCATGAAACCTCCCCTGTCCCCAGCCCATAGTCAACACAACTAGGGCAGGATTGAACCTCTGGGGCTTTTACTGCTCTAATTTTTAACACCAAAAGTTTATTTTTAACAGCAAATATTATGTGTATTTCTTTGTAAATGTGAGGAAGGTTATCCTAGATTTTGAGATGTTTTAAGTTTTATGCCGAACAGAAACAGCCAAAGAATTGACATATACTTTTAGCCCCCAATGCTAGTAGTAGTAGAATAGCAGCTTTTCCTCATTGGTCGTGTCTGATACGTAGTCTTTTTCCACATTTTACAGAATTTGCGGTTTATTTGCTGTTGTATGTGTAGAACAATGTCCACAGGTCCACGCGAGCCATTTGGTTTTGAGCTACGTTGAGAAATGAATTTGCTAGAGCTTCAGGAGTAAACGATGCTTTTTCAGCCACTGGAACCACTGAAGGACATTGTTTATTTACTGTTAGAAGCATTATGTATTATTTCTTCATGAGATGTACCATGTTTCATGCTATAATGTAGTAAATTTTGCACATCATAAAACCTTTAGAGCTTTAGTAATTATATTGTTGACACTTAAATGCTGAGAAAATAGTCTAAAAACATTGTTTACCAATGTCAAGTGTATGTTTACATTCTTGTTGTTGTATGCAAAAACAAGCGTGGATAAGTTTTACACAAAGACGTGCAGTTGTTTGACGAGTTTGGCAAAGAAGTTACAAACTATTTTCAAGAGAACTCTTTCTTAACTACAAACTAGTTTCTTTCCCAATGTGAATGTCTTTCTGTTGATCCAGTTGGCCAAGCAACTTGGAATGGCAGTGTCAACTGCTTTAAAGCACATTGGAAAGTTTCTCAGTGTATTAACTAGTCATGAAATTTGTCCAAAACCCTTCAAAAACTGTGAAGAACATGATGAACATTAGAAATTTACTGTAGTCTTGAATTTGTCTCAGCATTTGACACAGTTAATTTTATTGATGCTGTTAAAAAAAAGATACATTTGTATCCTCTCTTCTTTGATAACTTTCACCCCATAAACATAAACATGAAATTAATATCTACATATTTACAAATTATTTTGAAGCAGTAATGGGGCCTCTACTCAAGCTTTTCATTGTCTTTGAAAGTTTGCATATTCAGTCAGTTGTCAAAGGTGTTGAAACTTTGTACATGAACTTTGAACTTTCCAGCCTCTGAAAAAAAGGCTGATGATATACAAATGAAATAGCATGAGGCTGTAAGTTATCAGAGTAACTTGCTTTACAGCAAGACACTTAAAGGAGAAGGTTTGAAACCGAAAGTAATAGATTAAGGACGTTATATATGCAGGCAAAAGTACAGAGTTTCTTGAGCACAAAATTTATTAGAAAACGTATTTCGCAGGTTCATACCAAATAAAAGATGCCTCAAGACTGTTCTGTATATCAAGAACCTTTTCTATAGAAGATAGGTAGATTAAAAGAAAGCTCTATCTTAAATGAAAGTCTTTGTCTTGAACTTTTGAGGCCAACTTCAAGTTGTAAAGTCTGACACAAAAATTTGACATGCCCAGATTTTTGATTGTCTAACTCCAGTCTTTGTCAGAGAATGAGGAATGCACTGATTCTGTGACGTCAGTGTTTACAATTTTTGTGTTGGAAAGCTCAAGTTCACTTCAGATTGATTTCTACCAATACAAATGGACATTCACTATCGGTGTGTATAGTTTTCCTGGGTATCTCTTCTCCAACTGTTTTGTCCTTATGTACATCGATGTACTACAGTTATAGTAGCTCTGCGTGTCCCTAGCTTATCCACAGAACAGCTAGCTCTGTGAGTCTGTACGTTGAAGCTGCTACCTGCCTCATGAAATGCCTGTTCTGAGGGGCCCGCGCTCCCATTGGTCAGCTCATTTTGAAATGTAAGCGATGACATCATGTCTGTGACGGCAGGGGCCCTCTGCAAGGGAGAACACAGTTGTACTGGCTGGGCTTCAGACAATCTCAGCAGCTGGCGTTGTGGCAAAGACCTGGCTATAGTGTGGACGGAGTAACTTTATGGTGTTAATATTCATAGATATTAGACAATTTTAGATGTATCTTCCATTATATGTTGCAGATTTTCTCTTTGTTGATGTGTTTTGTGGCAGGCAAATATGTTTGGATTATTTTGGCATGGGAGAACACAGCTGTACTGACTGGGCTTCAAGCTATCTCAAAAGCTGGTATTGTGGCAAAGACCTGGGTATAGTGTGTACAGAATAATTCCTTGGTTATGATATTTGTAGAAATTAGACAAATAAGAATGTATTTTTGATATATTCTGGGATTTTCTTCTTGTCAGTATGTTGTGTAGAAGGGAAATATGCATTTTTGGTGCAGTGTTCTTGTATCAGCAGTTTTTTGTTTGCTACTCTCTTGTCATTGGCTAGCTTAATCAGTGTCTTTTGAGATCATTTGATGTACAATTTTGATAGTTTTTGGTACAGCTAAAAGAAGTATTTAATGGATAAACCTTGACAGTGTTGATTCAGTTGTGTAGTTGAAAAATTGACCTTTGCTGTATGTTTACTCTGTGTTCTGCCCAGTATAAGCTGTCATGACTTGTTTGAGAAGGCAAACATTCTAGCTGTTTTTCTCCAGAAAATGTATTTGATCGTTCTATTAATCAATTTTATCTTGTGACAGGCCATTTTCTATAATGTAGCACATTAAATAGAACAAACAGCAAGGGTGAAGACCCACGTCTGTGGTTCTATTGTAAACTAGCATGTTATAGACTCATGAAACCAGACTTTCATACTAATGTCAAACTGTATATTTTTAAACCACTACATTGCCCATGTTTTGTTGTTTTTAAGGAGCTTGAGCTTTCTTTTCTGTGGTTCATTGGTTACACATAGTTACCTATTGTTAATGTAGGTTGGAAATCAGGGCGTTGACCCCATTTTTACTGAATGGCCTCCACAGCCATGGAAAGCATGGTCGGGCCTTGGTTTAGTAGAAGCTACTGTTAAACAATTTTACCTTCCAACCTCTTTAATTTTTAGAATGGATGTGAGTAGCTTTCATATTTTTCTCCCCATGTATGTACTGCTCTGTACCCTTGATTTCTGCTATCACAAAGCTTGCTATACAAAAACAACAGTGAGGGTAGTTATGTTGTACTACATGTTATCCAGTCAAACAGTTTTACCAACAGTGGTGTCTGTTACGTAGTCTTTTTGAGAACGAAGCACAGAATCTCAGTTTTGAGACTGCCACGAGATAGGGCAGGTTTTGTAGATGCCGTTTTGCTGGTCTGACAAGTTTTAGTTGCAAATTTTACATTTTTGCGGCTCTTTCAAAGTTTTAAGAAGCTTGGTGTTACTGTTAGCCATTGCAAACAATAAGTGTATGAGAGAGCTTGTATGTGTTTCTTTGAAGATTGGGAAAATCTGTTTGCTCGTCAAGTCATTGTGTAATAAACGCAAAATTGATCTTATATGTATACAAATGTAAGAATGCCTCCAGAACATTTGTGTAATTTCTAATTGCTCGATACTTGTGATATTCCGTGACCAGGGGTGTCAAACCCACTGCTAACTCGCTGGGAAGTAGCAGATAATATCAGACTCCATCTGTACGGACACAATGAAAGCCTACAATACTATGGGGTGAAAATAGTGGATAGAGATATCAATGGTTGGCAGGAAAAGGTCCAGTTTATATTACACCTTCACCTAGAAAATTAGCGCGACCACCAAAACACGTTTTCTAACCCTGACCATGGACCGTTCCATGTCAGTCACTTGAAGTCGTACAACATGCTACATTGATGTGGTTTTCCATTGTTCAAGCTATTCAAACTGTACAGCCGCATGATTTTTAAAAGTGTATGCTGTGTATGTTACTGAAGAAAACTTTAAGGCACAGCACACTTCAGAAAATGCAGTATCGTTTGTTGCTGTTTCAGTTTTGAAGTGTTTGAATGTTGAAGTATAACTAATAAGTTTGAATGATTGCAGAGGTCTTGGAATGTTCTTAAACTTAAAGTAACTTTCTTCTCCCTTTTCACTTTCCATGCTGCTAGAAAGATGACTAAAGGGTAAGAGATGTGGAAGTGAAGGATTTGTGTTGGTGTTGTGTACTTGCTGTAGTGTTGTTTTTAGTAGATGATGAAAACAAAGTTATTTATTTATGTTTATTTCACAACAAAGCGAACTTACATGAGCAGAAAAAAGCTGACCCTTTCCCGAATTGTCTAAATCTGTTATAATAATCATCACATACAAATAAACCACCACACTTAGTTAGTTAGTGTACAAGTTATTTTACAAACGTCAAACAAGTAGAAATAGCCTGAGGGCCAAAAGGAATGCTCAAGGTAGAGATGGCCTTTCTTTGTACATTTGTATCCAGTTTTTTTAAAATGTCAATTTAGGTTTGTGCTTTGAGTTATCCTTTAACATAATTTTATAATTATCTGTTTGTCATTTTTATTCTTCAGATTACCTTTCTATATTCAGGCATTGAAATTTCTTTCTTTGGAATAGGAGCACGTATGCACCTAACCCAAACATTTAGGCGCACAGAAAAGATTTTGAGTGTTCAACACAAATGCCAACAGAACTTAATTACAAACCTTACGCCTGTCTTCAGAGCTTGCATCTTAAATAATTTATGGTACAACAAAGATGCTATTTCTGACACTTGTCAACAATGTCCTGCATAGTAGTAGCTCATAACAAAATATTTAGGTGTACAAGTGCACCTATGCGATATGATTACAAGTGCATGGCTCTAGTTTTTGGTACACAAAGGTGCACATTTCAAGCCCTGACGTTGATTTGATTGTCTGAAGTTGAGCTTATTGCTTTTGTATATTCAAAGTTTTTCTTCTCTTTGATTTTTCATAGCTCAGATGAGAGTAACTCTGGGTCAGAGGACAGCAACGATGAGGACCAATCAAAATCCGGCTCCAGCTCCAGCAGCCAATCAGGAAGCAGCTCCGACTCCGGCAGCCAATCAGAATCAGAGTCCAAGTCCGGGTCAGGGTCCGGGTCCAGTTCTCAGAGCGGGTCTGGAAATGAGAGTACCAAGGGGGATAATCAGGAGGAGGAGGAGGAGGATGGAGATGAATCGAATGATCAAGCCACTGATAATAAGGACCAAGCTGGCAAGATGCCCAAGAAGGACAGACTTGCCGATCTCAAACAGGTGGGAAAGTTACAGACTTCTTCTGTACTGTTTTTGGTAACGTTAGAACTTTCTTTGGCTTGTAGTATAGTATATGTGGGGAAGGACAACCTCAAGCCAACCGTTCACACTTACGCCACATCTTCAGAGAAGACGCTGGAGTCGCATGTTCCCCGTTTAGGAACTTTATTCAAATCAGCACGTTGGCTTTTAGTTCTGCGATCTCACAGCGCCTTTTCTTTGACTTGAAGTTTGTTTTTATATAGTGGGCAGTAGTGTCACATTGTTTCCAGTTAGAATTTTTAGTCAGCCTGCTTCCTATTCAAGTAAAAAAACTGCTTGTCGTATGTAATGAAGGATAAATATGTCTACAGATTTCATAACCATAATGTACAGAATTGAAGTTTGACATTGAAAGTATAAGTGTCCTCATACGTTTCAGTTTTTCTTCGTTATATTTGTATTGTATCACTTTTGGCAAACCAAGTGGTAAAAAGAAGATAATCCCTACCTGCCAACCCTAATTTTTTTTTAGGACAGGAAACATGACATTTTCCCTAGGTTTTAATGATTGTGACCTTTAAACATTTGTAGGTATTATTGTAATATCCAACACAACAATTGGACTCACCCAAATTTTCGACTGAACAGCACCAGCCTTTGTCAAGGAATGAACAATCCACTGCGGTCACGTTATGCGATAGAACATACTAGTAGTTGAACTTTCAAGTTAACGTTTGTAGTTATTTGACTGATTTTACACATCTGATTGTTGTGTTGTTGATTTCTTGTTTGTTTGTTTGTTTGTTTATCAGATGTGGGATGAGTATCCGGACATGTACGGTGTGCGCCGGTCCAGCCGCGCCCGGAAGGAACCCAGCAGATATAATGTAGGCACGGAGGTACTGCCGGCCCGGTCACACAAGGAACCTGTTTTCTTTTGAGTGATCTTACAGCAGCATCTGATCGTTGAAACGATCAAACTTCTTTCCTTCCGTTGTCTGCAGTGTGTGGTTGATGATGTGTTAATTTATTCAAGCTCGCCAAAATGCCACCTTGTCAGTACTCTTGTGATTTTTTATTTTTATTATTTTATTAGTTTTTCTTGGCAAGGTTGAAAATGTTTTGCAAATTGCATGGGATGTTTCAAGCCCTGCATTTTGTTGTACAACTTTTTCCATCAAACACATGTATAACTTTTGTTGTTTATGTGGAATCTCTAAGACTTAGTGTTTGTTCTGGTTTAGTTTTTGTAGCACCACCCAGTGTAGTGCAAAATAGTTTCATCCAAAAACTGAAATCATCACAAACATTTTGTAAACAGTAAATGAATTTTGAGGATGATTAGATACGTATTAGTGGATTTGGCATTTGGATGGTGTATCAAAATTTTGTTATTCAGATGTTAAATCATACTCATGGCAGACTACAACCCGTTTACTGTCAAACAGGTTCACTATGGGTGAGATCACTGTGATGCAATACAGTTCAAAGTTGCATGTTATTTTGTGCATAGTCTTCATGTTTCATCAACAATAGTCCAATCCTTCCACCGCTGTCAAAACAAAGTGATGCAAAATGAAAACATGAAAATGCAAATTTTTGACAGACATGCAGCCACTCTCTCATTGGTGGAACCGCTAACTGTGACAGTCATGGTTGGTGTATTGTGGACAAGGTTAAAGGTGCTGCTTTTTACTCTTAATCTGTAGTACATGTACTAAATATCCCTTCTTGAATCTTGGGACCACTGTGGCAATATCGTCTGTTAAATCCTGTTTTCTTGTCTGACTGCAGGAGTCTGATGAAGATAACGAGGATGAAGACGATGATGAAGATCACCGCAAAAGAAGAAAAAACATATCAGCAAAATCCAGAAGAAAAAGAAAATCGTAAGTTTGAGACATGGCAGTAGCATTCAAACCATGAACGTGCCTAATGTGCAAAACACTTTTCAGTGGGATGTGAGAAATAGTTTGTACAAGTACTGTCTTCTTGCAGTCAGGATGTAGATGATATTACCTGCCTTTCCTTTATGTTGATCCTGAAAGTTGAATGTAAAAGTTAAATTTAAAATCATCCCCACACCCCTTTAGTATATAATGGCACTGCCCATCTCTGCTTCTATAGTCCACAGGCCACTACAGCAGATGGCTAGTCCACTTGTAGTGGGAGGTGTTCAACCCATACTCTTTCTCGTAAGTGCTAAGTACTAAGCAGAGAAAGAAACTTTTACCATTTTTCAACTCTTTTGATATGAACCAGTCAGGGTGCTGAAAGTTCCTTACAGATCACCAAACACACAAGATCGTGATCAACAGTATTCATTCTTCACTCATGATCCTGTCCCAGCCAACCTTACATCTCTCTCTCTCTCTTGTTTCTCTCTCTTCTTTCTTTCTTACACCTCTGGGCCCTACCAAGGAGGGTTCTCTTCAACACATAACACTGAACCCAAAACCTTCCAGTTGCAAGTCAATCACTTGGACCTTGAAACCCTTTGTAAAGTTTGTTGCCTGTCCCTCTCCCCAGGAGTGAAAACTGGGAGGCAAACAGTGACAGTGATGGTGATGACGATGATGATGATGATGATGATAACGACTCCGGCAGCAGTGATGACTACACAGTGAAGAGACGAGCCAAACCCGCGGCCAGGCCCGCAGCACGCCCGCAGGCCAGGGTCAGAGGTAGGGATATGCACCTGTACTGACACCGTACTGTGAAAGTAATCTAGTTACAGGTCCCAAAAAGTAGTGTGGAGTACAGAAGCAGCGACACCTAGCTGCAGTGTGAAGTACTGCAGCTGTGACACCTAGCTGCAGTGGGGAGTACTGCAGCAGCAACACCTAACTGCAGTCCGAAGTAGAACCAGTCAGTATTACCCTGAGGAAGGTGGCAGACAGTCACCATGTGTTGGCAGCTGATTATATACTGGTTGTACAAAGAATTTCAAAAGCCAGTGATTTACATGATGAATGTTGAGATCTAAGTCAATCTGAAATGTGCACTTTTATACTGGAAATTTGTAACTAAAAAATTGTAATTTAGTATTAAATGCAGGAACAACAGCTTATACACCTAGTGGAGCCAGATGTTAATATCCTGATGTTTTTCCTTGTTGTCTGAAGGGAAAGCCCCCATCAAGGGGAAGTCGGCTGCCAACAATCAGGGGCGGAAGCGCGCCGGCAGTCTGAGCGAGCGGGAGCAGAAAAGACTCTCCAGGAGAAAAGCTGCTGCTAATGTCAGGTACGCAGCTGGTACTCATTCATTATGGTCCCTGAACCACCCAGTTTCCTTCCATCAATGGAAATAAAATCTGATTAAAAGCCCATTCTGCACCTGATGGTGCATAGGGCAGTGCCCATCTCCATTTTAGCCCTTGAGCCACACAACTTTGTGCAATTCTACCAACACAGACTTGACTTGACAGATGAGTCTTCATTTGAACTCTACAATCACTACAGCTAGTCCACTGGTACTGGTGTGTGTTCAACTGCCATACTCTTTCCCAAATGCTGAGTGCCAAGCATTGGAAACCAGTACCATTGTAACATCTTTTGTGCAACTCGACTCTATCAGAATTATCAGAGGCAAACACTCTGGAGACCAACTTCTATCAGCAGTGGATGACTGCAGTTGGGATGGGGGAATGTGGTACCATTTCAGGTTGTTCAAGACTAAGTAATCGAACACTAATGAATTGACCTTCTGTGTTTGTCTTAGTTACAAAGAGGAGAGTCCGGATGCGACCGACTCGGATGATCTGATGGAGATCGCTGCAAAGGAGGAGGAGAATGATGATGCTGAGGCCATCGAGCGGGTTCTGAACCACAGGACCGGCAAGAAAGGGAGTGAGTACAACGTGAACAATGTTCTACAGTTTTGTATTGGACCAAGTGTGTACACTTTTTCCTTATCCATGTGAAGCAATGTGCAAGTTTACTTCATCGCAATTCTAAACTTTTCCCTTTTTGTCCATTTCTTTTCCCTTTTCTGCCAGGCACTGGTGCAATAACGACGATGTACGCTGCTGACGCGGCCGTGGCGAACAAGCCTCCCGACCCGGAAGCAGACGAGACGGAGACCCAGTACCTGATCAAGTGGAAGGACTGGTCTCACCTGCACAACACCTGGGAGTCAGAGGCCACCCTGGCAGAGCAGAAGGTCAAGGGCATCAAGAAGCTGGAGAACTACATGAAGAAGAAGAACGACCTTCAACAGTGGTAGGCGTTACTTGACCTTAAGTACTGCAAGGCCTTAAAGTTAAACAAGTCTGTCATCAATATAAGACTTCTTAACAACGCCCTATGGTCTAAGCCTTTGTATGTTTTGTTGTTTTCTATCATCCAAAGAAAATGACAATAGCAAAGTAGAGGAGAGTCTATAGTCATTTCTACCAAATTTTACAGTCAATTGTACAGAGGCTGTTAGCCTTGTAGGATTTTAGAGCGCCATTGGGAGTGAAATACTCCACCAAACAAATTTCTTTCTAGCGAAATGGACCATTGTTTTGACTGTCACTCATTAACAACTTTTCTTAGACAATTATGTCCAGATTCAGGTCTGGACCTGGACCTGGACCTGGACCTGATCCTCTGGACCTGAACCAGATGTGGACCTAAATTTTCTGTACCCACCCCTAGCTATATTACCAGGCTGAAGGAATACCTATAATTTATCTATTTATCTATCAATACCTGACACCTGTACCCCTGTAGGAAGGACCAGGCATCCCCAGAGGACCTGGAGTACCTTGAGTGCCAGTCGGAGATGAACGAAGACCTCCTGAGTGCCTACCAGCAGGTGGAGAGAATCATAGGTATGGCGTATCCCGCCGCCCCGCCGGCGTATCCCGCCGCCCCACAGCCGCTTGAGCATGGCACGCAATGTAAGTCTCGC
This sequence comes from Branchiostoma floridae, assembly GCF_000003815.2. Taxonomy (NCBI): domain Eukaryota; kingdom Metazoa; phylum Chordata; class Leptocardii; order Amphioxiformes; family Branchiostomatidae; genus Branchiostoma; species Branchiostoma floridae. The sequence continues at coordinate 33,889,153 of NC_049980.1, read as the reverse complement.
CCGCGCAACGTTCCGGGCATACGGGGGCGGACAACCGGCGCTTGGCTGGCTCTCGCGGTACCACAAACATGCGAACGTCTGTTTCCTTTCTAATGTGCCCCCGCTGCATTTATTACATCTCCCTCGGTTTGTACTTTTTCTACCACAGCCTTATTTTGATTTTTGGTTTCACCCCAAACCCCCAACCTCACCATTGGTGGGACACATTTGATAAGTGTCATGCACGTAATAGGCCTGGTCATGGTTCCAATTGCACATGCACAGTGAGAAGCATTGTGGGTAATATGTCAAAAGTGAAGGCAGCTAACTTGTAAACAGTTCACGTGTAGATCATGTCTGTTTACATAACAATGTCCAGATGTGTACCGTCTATGTCTCAGGGGCCTTCAACTTTGACATTTTACCCACAATGCATCTTGCTGAGCATGAGCAGTTTAAACAATGAATTGGCTTACTGTGTTTTTATGTGCCACTGCACTTGTATCTCCCACAATATTTGCACCACAGCCCTGTTTTGATTTTGAGTTCTTCCCCTACCAGCAGTGGTGGTGGGACACATTTTATCGCCATGCACATAGTAATCATAACTAGCCATGGCTCGAAATGCTTGGTGCATATGCTAGTTTGTACTCCCAGTTTTTGACTGTTGGTGCACTGGTGCATGTTTGTATAAGATTTTGTTTTTTGAAATTCTGCTTTCTTTTTGCATGATGCGAACTGCAAAATTTTCCTGCGCACCCGAAATTTTAGGTTATACCTATTCCCAAAATCAAATTTTAATCCCTGACAGCTCTGCATGTCATTGTCTTCGTTAAAACCAGCAGGCACCGTGGCATGTGGTCTGACTTCAGTCCAAGCAACAGCAGAGCTAGAAGCACTGAATCTGTTTGCACGTTGAAACGAATGGCAATTGTAACTGTTCGTAGTTGTGTTTTTTTTTTATTTGAAGGCATTAGCGCAGTGCTTGGTAGCAAGATAGATGCACGATGCATCTCCATCCCCAGCAAGTGAATGGCTGTGCATGTGGTAGAGAAAATCAGTGTTTAGTGGGCACTTCTTTGCTTTTGCAATGTTTGCTGCACAACTCGCATGTTTCGTGGTACCGTGACGTCAGCCAAAGCCTTTGTCCCCACCGTATCCCGACCAAACTCAACGTGTGGACTCTCGTTTGGCAAGGTTTGCCTCTTTGCTCCTCACAAACTTCCTTACTACTAAAGTTAACGTGTGTTTGGATCATGGACTCTCGTTTGGCAAGGTTTGCCCCTTTACTACTCACAAACTTCCTTACTACTAAAGTTAACGTGTGTTTGGATCATGGACTCTCGTTTGGCAAGGTTTGCCCCTTTACTACTCACAAACTTCCTTACTACTAAAGTTAACGTGTGTTTGGATCATGGACTCTCGTTTGGCAAGGTTTGCCCCTTTACTACTCACAAACTTCCTTACTACTAACGTTAACGTGTGTTTGGATCATAACGTTTGGATCATAACATTCAGGAAACTTTGCTCATTCTAATACCCTTTGCTCTTCCATATTGTATCTTGTTATATATATAAGTATCCACTTTAAACTTGTTCAAGTGAAAGTACAGTCAAAACTGCACAAGTGACCAATTTTTCATAAGGACCACCTGACCAGTGTGACCACTTTTTGACAGTCCCTTTTTAAGATAAAGTTTTCCCATCGATACAAGCATCAAGAAGTCTATCTATAGTGACCATATTTTATTGTTTTCCTGAAGTGGTCTTATTGTGCAGTGTTGACTGTAAGTTTGATATCTAGTCTTTTGGGATATTTTGATAGCCTGATATTGACAATGTGTAGGGATGATCAGAGGCATTTCAGTTACTGCATTTATGCCATGAGAACTCACCGGCAGATCTTTTATTTGCATTTTCACAACACCCAAGAAATCAAATATGGACTAGATTTTTAAAAACTAGGCTTGAAGATGCAGCATTGATTAATGCATGCAAATTATGGATATGCCAGTGCGAACATTTTCTTAACAGTGTCATACATACAAAGTGAATACTTCACATGCCTTTTTTGCGCAAATATGAAGGTGGTAAAGTCCAATACCATTTTTCATAAAAGAAACTAATGGGACGCTAATGGAGGTTTTGTCTTTGACCAGCACTGGCATGTTCTTGCATAAGTAGATATCTGCAGTTTTATCTTCATGCTTTTAATATTTATTACACAATGTAGTAATGGTTCATGTAATCAGGCTATTATGTAGCATTCTGTATCATTGAACCCAAAATGAATTGCTGAAACATGAGAAATAAGTTATAAGAAAGTTAAGCTTTGTACTATGGAAATAAGTTAAGTTTACATAGGATTGAGTTCAACCATTATAACAGGAATAGAAACAGTTGTTGAATGTTGGGTAGGAATGTGAAGAAAAAAAGTTTTGTGCTCTTCTTGTTAGGATGGGTTTAGTTGATGTGATGTACTGTAATTCTTGAAATGTTCGCTGTGGTTTTATTTTCGCGGTGACCTTTTAATTAAAAAAAAAAATCTCGACATCACAAATATGCTATTCCAAAGTAAAACTGAGCTACAGAATTTTTCCAACACCAAACATGAAACACAGCAAAGACATCCTTTTTGCTTCTACCGCGAAATGAAACCACGGCGAAAATCAGTGAGTTTACAGTACCTGTGTTGCTTTTTCAGCCCACAGGAGCAAGACCTCAGGTGGGAGAGTGTCACGTAACGAGGGGGCTCCTGGTAGGGGAGCTTCTCTCTCTTTCTCTCTCACTCGCTCCCTCCCTCACTCTCAGGCCCCTGTCACACACTCAGGGCCTTCCCATGACTTTCCTCCCGACCACTCGCCAAGCAAGGTCTGTGCTGGGTTGGGAGTAGCCTAGAATCATTCCGATTCCAGCTCCTCTTGTGGCTGCCAAGCAAAATATTACTTTTCACACTTAGTAAGGCCTAAGAAAAAATGTTGCGTTGGCTGTTTCCCTACCTACCCTAGAAAAACCTGGTGGGCAGTAGAGTCACATACATAGTATTTTTATTGAGCCTACTTCCTATTCAAGTAAAAACACTGCTTGTCCTATCTAATGAAGGATAAAAGTGCATAATGGCACAAAATTTAAGTTTGACATGGCAAGACAAACAAGGTCTTCATGCATTTCAGAATACTTTGTTGACTTCAACTGTATTGTATTTTGTATCAGTAGAGTTTTGACCAGCCCCCCAAAAAAATTACAAGAAAAAAAAGATAATCCCTACCTATTAAACGACCCTTTTTTTCTCTGGTCTGAAACAGAAAACACAACATTTTTTCCTAGGCCTAGTAAGGCTTAGGTCACATTTCTAAAGCGGGGCTCGGCCGGGATGTTTTAAGAAACGAAAAGTATGCCTAGAAATATACACAAATCATGCCCATGTATCAGATCTTATTTTGACATTTTCGTGTATCTTGATGTATTTTATATAATTATTTTCGCTCCAAAAAGCTGCCCGGCCGGGCCCCGGTTTTGAAATGTGACCTTAACCTAAGACAGCTGTCACAAACAACAAAAATCAAGAGGTCAACCTCCCCGACCAACCCCCAACCACAGATGATCTTCCTCATGGCTTGGTCCCTACCGTGGTCAGGAGAGAGCCATGGTCGGCTATGTGTGACGGGGGTCCCAGCTGGGTTTCAGGCTTGTGTGCAAACTTTTTGTCCTTACTGCTTTTCATGGTCATGTGTGAAAGTGTGGCAGTGTGTGACAAAGCATAAAAGTAATTCATTTCTTGTCATGTTTCTGTTACAGACCGTTTAACAGTGACTTCATGTGTGCTTTTAGGTTGTCCTGTCGAGCATCTTCTTTTTTTTTATTCTGCATACATGCAATGACAAGAAATGAAATGCTTTTATGTCCCTCATTTGTCTGTGCAAAGATATTGTGAATGCAAGGTTGTTTGCTGTCTGTTGAAATATTTAAGCCAAAATGAATTTATGTTCTGTCGTTTATGACACCTGGAAAACTTCCATGGTTGTAATTATAAATGATTCTTGGTCAGTGTAGAAAAGTTGTCTGTTTGTATGCAGAGTGTTTGCTGTATGCTTATGCCAAATCAGCTTTGTCTTGTCAATATTGCTTCTGCACATCATCCATTCTTTACTGGCTCAGGAGAAAAGTAGTTTGTCAAAGTTTGCAGGAGTTAATTACATCTGCTGTTGGTCGTGTATGCTGAAAGCCTTTCTGTATTGCATGATTGTGACAAGCATGCAGCTGTCCTAGGAGCTTCGTCTTAGGCATTGTCACATCAGAGCTGACATTACGAAGTGACCTGTCTGTACGGAAAAAAAAAGGATCAGTCCACTTTTGATGAAACAAGCCCCAAAAAGGAAAGGCAAGATTCTGAAGCAAAGTAGAACATAAAGATTGGAATGATTTCTGCCAAGACGGGTCAACATTCAGAGAAAGACCAGATTTTACATTTACGTCAAGGATTTCTAAAAGGTGATGAAGCAAGTTTAAGAAAGAGGAAAATTTGAAACTAATGGCAGCTCTGTTCCACTTTTGGTCCACGTCTTCTAATAGCTGCTGACACTCCTGTCGTAGTGTTTCACCCAACCTTGCTGTCGGATATTTTTGCATGGATGTGTAACGACAAATTCAATGCCTTTTAAAAAAACGCTAACCAGTCACAATTTTATCACCCCGACAGCTCAACAGCCAGCGAAGAACTCTGCGTCGGGGTTTCCCGACTATCTAGTGAAGTGGCAGGGGCTCCCGTACTCCGAGTGCTCGTGGGAGGATGGAGAGCTCATCTCCATGTATTTCCCCGACGCCGTCGACGGCTACAACGTCAGGAACAAGTCCCAGAAAATCCCGGGCAAGATGACCGCAAAGGTATGCCAAAAAGCAGTTACTCAAGCATATGGATATGATTTTGGAAACGGTCAGACGTTTCAACTAGCCTCCACTAGTTTTTGTCAGTGACACTGAATTTATCTGGAAGAAACAGGTCTCTTATACCCAAACTATACCCTAACTGCAAAGGTAGGACTAACATTATACGTTAATGAAGGTAAGACATCCAGGTAGTAAGATTTGTCCCAAAAAAAGCAACTGGATATTTTAATTTGGAAACAGATGTCTGACCGTTTCCAACTTCCCTTACAGTCGTAGAAGTCTGTCTGTGAAAAAATGTTCCTACAAACTGTATCTTTCACGGAAAGATTCCTTTGAAGGAACAGAGAAATAGATTCTATTGTTTACGATACGGTTTTATTTGATGTAGGTTATTACGTGATTTGATATCATAGAATATTCCACCAGGCTGTAACAAAACTAACAAGGATCAAAGATGGCCTTTTTGATAACAAGGCAGCCGAATCTTGTGCAACACTAAGTCTTGCACTGCTATCTCAAGAATGCCATAAGTTTGCGATCATGTCAATATTACAACAAGTAGAGTCAGGCCCAAAAGATAGCCCAAACTTCAAGCTTCCTTTGAATCAGGTTTAACCCCATTGATAAGTTGTGTGTGTTTGTGGCTCAAACAGTACATTTTCTTCCATGCCCTTCAGACACAGATATTTGTCTCATGGTAGATATTTGTGTGCTTCCCAGGTTTGTTGCCCTTAACTTAAGAAGCAACCCTGTACCTAGGCAGTTCAAATACTGACTTTTGTCTTATCTCAAGTATTTTTAATGTTTTTTTGTTTGTTTTGCTTTTGTCTTCTTTTTAGGTCCTTAAGCAGGGACCCAGATTTGTTGCCCTTAAAACTCAGCCCCTGTACCTGGGCAGTTCAAACGCTGATTTTTGTCTTATCTCAAGTTTTTCTTGTTTTTTTCTTCTTTGTTTAGGTCCTTAAGCAGAGACCCAGATTTGTTGCCCTTAAGAAGCAGCCCCTGTACCTTGGAGGAACGGAGAGGCTGGAGCTGAGAGACTACCAGCTGGATGGGCTGAACTGGCTGGCGCACTCCTGGTGCAAGTACGCACTATTTCTCATTTGCTTATTGGTGTTACAAGGTCTAACAGACATCCTTTAACATTCATGAGCTTGATGTGTGCTGTAACATCTCTCTAGTCGTTACTCCAGTTATGTACTAATCACAAGCAGCGTAAGGCTGGGCTGGATAGTTTGATCTCCTTTCATGGGGATCGGCCCCTACTTTTTTTTTAAGCACAATGGGAGCTTTAACATGCTCAGGGAGTGGCTCTCTTCAAATGCGGGATCTCCGGCTTAATGTCACAAGGAGGACATCCGTAACCAAAACTAGTTGCTTATTTCGTTGAGTAATGAAATAGAAATAAAGTGCCTTACCCAAGAACACAACATTTGGGTCTGCTTATGATTGGAACCC
>NC_049980.1:33859938-33880437 GCF_000003815.2 Branchiostoma floridae | reverse complement strand
TGTTTGTTTGTTTGTTTGTTTGTCAGTGTTCTGTTCGGCCCCTTGTGCTGCTATCCACCATGGCAGCCTGGCAGCGGGAGTTCAGCAACTGGGCACCGGACATGAACGTCATCGTCTACCTGGCGGACGTCATGAGCAGGAACAAGGTGAGTTTGTTTGTTTGTTTGTTTGTTTGTCAGTGTTCTGTTCGGCCCCTTGTGCTGCTATCCACCATGGCAGCCTGGCAGCGGGAGTTCAGCAACTGGGCACCGGACATGAACGTCATCGTCTACCTGGCGGACGTCATGAGCAGGAACAAGGTGAGTTTGTTTGTTTGTTTGTTTGTTTGTCAGTGTTCTGTTCGGCCCCTTGTGCTGCTATCCACCATGGCAGCCTGGCAGCGGGAGTTCAGCAACTGGGCACCGGACATGAACGTCATCGTCTACCTGGGGGACGTCATGAGCAGGAACAAGGTGAGTCGACTAGGTAATACTGTAATTCACTTTGTCTTCTCAGTACCAATCTTTCATGGTCAGAGAAAATACATGTATAACTTGTTCTCGGAACTAAATGTTCACTGTCGCGGCATGTGCACATACTAAAAGTCTGTGACTTATTTTTTATCAGTAATGATAAGTTCACGTTACAGTCGTCACCGTGAAAACCGTGAACATAACAGTACATTGAAAAAATCAGGAATTACAGTATTATTAATGGAGAACTCTTCCTGGTGGTATTATGTTTGTGGTTTTCTTGGTGGCTGCTTAACCACGAACTCAAAAACCACCGCGGATATGAAGGTTATCGTCTACCTGGGAGATGTCATGAGCAGGAACAAGGTACCATAAATTTTGACTTGTTTTCCTTGGTTTTATTTTTCACCGGTTTTCGGTTTACAGTAAGTTGCCCACTCTTGCAACTTGCTTGTCCTCAAGATGTTTGTCTTGAGTCTTTACTCATCCATGAGTAGGTGGGTCGATTAGGTCACCCTGACAACAAGTTGCCCTTAATGCTGAAAAAAAGAAAAAAGAAAGTGGAAGTGATCTCAAATCACTGTTGCTCACTGAATGACTAATCTTCCACTGACTACAAAATTATGGAACTCCCTCTGATTTGCTTGTTTTTCATCTGTTCCAGATCAGAGAGTATGAGTGGTGCCATCCTGGCAACAAGAAGCTCAAATTCAACTGTCTGCTGACCACCTATGAGATCCTTCTCAAGGATAAGGTACGATTTCTTGATCCACTGCTCTTCAATGGAAGTGTGGTCTGAAAGCCTTGGTCCTCCTGCATGTCTTTTAATTTGTATATTTAACATGTCAAATGTGTAATCTATATCCTATAAAGCTGTTGAGGGATCAGGGAGGCTATCCACACCATGACACACTTACCCTCTCTCTACAGGCAGTATACACTGAAAACTTCCTGACATGTTGCCAAAGTTGTGTGGTTGTTCACTTCTGATGAAGACTGCAGTAGGACAGTTAAAAAATTGGTGCACTACCTTGTGTTGGACCAAAGTTTTAACTAGTTTTACCATCTTAACTATGAACACAAATAAACTGCCATGCTTGTTTCTTCATTAAGGTTGGTTTTGTCTTGTTTTAGTCATTCCTAGGAGGAGTGGAGTGGGCATGTTTGGTGGTGGACGAGGCCCACAAACTGAAGAATGACGACTCGCTCCTGTACAAGACTCTGAAGGGATTGATTGATTGATTGTTTGATCGATTTATGATTATTGTTTCAGTCGTTCCTGGGCGGAGTGGAGTGGGCGTGTCTGGTGGTTGACGAGGCCCACAGACTTAAGAATGACGACTCGCTCCTGTACAAGACTCTGAAGAGATTGATTGATCGATTGATCGGTTTATGATTATTATTTCAGTCGTTCCTGGGTGGAGTAGAGTGGGCGTGTCTGGTGGTGGATTGATTCATTGATTGATTGATTGATTGATTGATTGATGTTCCAGTCGTTCCTGGGCGGAGTGGAGTGGGCTTGTCTAGTCGTTGATGAGGCCCACAGACTGAAGAACGACGACTCTCTTCTGTACAAGACTCTGAAGGGCTTGATTGATTGATTGATTGATTGGTTGATTGATTGATTGATTGATGACTGTTCCAGTCGTTCCTGGGCGGAGTAGAGTGGGCATGTCTAGTTGTTGACGAGGCCCACAGGCTGAAGAACGACGACTCCCTCCTGTACAAGACTCTGAAGGAATTGATTGATTGATTTATTGATTGATTGATTGATTGTTTCAGTCGTTCCTGGGCGGAGTAGAGTGGGCGTGTCTAGTCGTGGACGAGGCCCACAGACTGAAGAACGACGACTCGCTCCTGTACAAGACTCTGAAGAGATTGATTGATTGATTGATTGATTGATTGATTGATTGACTGTTCCAGTCGTTCCTGGGCGGAGTGGAGTGGGCATGTTTGGTGGTGAACGAGGCCCACAGACTTAAGAACGACGACTCTCCTGTACAAGACTCTGAAGAGATTGATTGATTGATTGATTGATTGATTGATTGATTGATTGATTGATTGATTGATTAATTGATGATTGTTCCAGTCGTTCCTGGGCGGAGTGGAGTGGGCTTGTCTAGTCGTTGACGAGGCCCACAGACTGAAGAATGACGACTCCCTCCTGTACAAGACTCTGAAGAGATTGATTGATCTATTTATGATGATTGTTCCAGTCGTTCCTGGGCGGAGTAGAGTGGGCTTGTCTAGTCGTGGATGAGGCTCACAGACTGAAGAACGACGACTCGCTCCTGTACAAGACTCTGAAGAGATTGATTGATTGATTGATTGATTGATAGATTGATTGATAGATTGATTGATGATTGTTCCAGTCGTTCCTGGGTGGAGTAGAGTGGGCATGTCTAGTCGTGGACGAGGCCCACAGACTGAAGAACGACGACTCGCTCCTGTACAAGACTCTGAAGGGATTGATTGATTGATTGATTGATTGATTGATTGATTGATTGATTGATTGATTGATTGATTATTGTTTCAGTCGTTCCTGGGCGGAGTAGAGTGGGCGTGTCTAGTCGTTGACGAGGCCCACAGACTTAAGAACGATGACTCCCTCCTGTACAAGACTCTGAAGGGCTTCGACTCCAACCACAGACTCCTCATCACAGGCACACCTCTGCAGAACTCGCTCAAGGAGCTTTGGGCTCTGCTCTTCTTCATCATGCCAGCCAGGTACGCTCACCTATTCCATCTAGGGGTTGGTACCGGTACAGAAAATTCAAGTACAGGTATGGTCCAGGTCCAGAGGATCAGGTCCAGGTTTGTGTAGAGTTGGCATATTCGGTGATTGCTCTTGGCTCTGCCCTTCTTCATCATGCCAGCCAGGTACGCACACCTGTTCCATCTATAGTTCTGTTTGTTTAGTTGATTGCACTTTCATCGATGAAAGTAAGACATACAGGTAATCAGTGACTGACAAAAGATGCTGTCTGAAACGTCTGACTGTTTCCAAATTCTATCCAGTTACCTTCTGTTTATCCATGAGAACTCAAGTGGCCTGTTGGCCACTTTTCATTGAGGGAAGAGTCTGACAAAATCTAACAAAAGATGCAGTTTACATGATTGAAGTTCTGTCAAATCCATAAACATGTAGTCATAATATATCCTTACATATTTCCCTTAACATACACAGTATTGCAAAAACATGTAACAAAATGAAAGCATATTTTTCCTCTCTTTATTTGGATCATTTCAGTAATTGTAAAGTGTTCTGAAAGTCTGTAGAACGTAGCTGTCCTTTTCTCAACACAGTTTGTGACGTTTCCTTGTTCTTCCTATCACAGATTCCTTAAGTGGGAGGAGCTTGAGCAGAAGCACCATATCAGCTGTGTTATCAATGGCAAAAGTCTTTTGTCAGCCTGTAGTAACTCTTTTTTTAAGCAGTTTTTGAAATTTCCTTGCTCCCTTGTTTTGCAGATTCCTGAAGTGGGAGGAGTTTGAGGAGGAGCACCAGAACGCGGATAAGAACGGTTACGCCGGCCTGCACAAGGAGCTGGAGCCTTTCCTCCTCAGGAGGGTCAAGAAGGACGTGGAGAAGTCTCTACCCGCCAAGGTCGAGCAGATCCTCAGGGTCGAGATGTCAGCCATACAGAAACAGTTCTACAGGTGGGGAAAAAAACACACACACACAGGCACACATACACACACACAGCCATACAGAAACAGTTCTACAGGTGGGGAGAACACGCAAACACACACGCATACACACACACACTACACACACAGATGCACACTCACATGCACATACACACAGACACACAAAAGAGTTCTACAGGTGGGGAGAACACGCAAACACACACAGACATGAACATTGCTCACACACACACAGCCATACAGAAACAGTTCTACAGGTGGGGAAAAACACGCATACACAGGCACACATGCATGCATACACACACAGGCGCACACACACACACACATGCACACACACACACACATGCACGCACACACATGCACACACACACACACAGGTGTACATGCACACATTGGCACATACAGAATCAGTTCTACAGGTGGGGAAAAATGACATAGTCTCACAGGAGCACACACGTATGAACACACAGGCACAACACACAGTTTTTATATTTGTGGAAAGATGACAAAGTCTGACATGCATGCGCACATACACACACACACACACACACACATACATACATACATACACAGGCACACAGACACAGGAACAGTTTTACAGGCATGGGTCTCACACATGCAAACACACACAGGTAGACACACACGAATACACACACAGGGGTCTCCCCAGAAAATTTTAGGGGAGTGGTGCTGGAGGCCGCGCTGCGGCCGATGCAACATAACGCGTGACTATTAGGGGGGATTGGTTCGGAGAGGCAGGATTCCTGGAGAAGCTGTTGCATTTTGCCTTAATGAATCACAATTTGAAGCCTTCCCCTGACATTTAATCTTTAAAATCTTTCAAATTCAGACCAATTGACAAGTATAATACATGTCCAAGTTAAGTACATTTTCAATGCAACCTATATAAGCTATATCTATTGAAATATAAAAAGAAATGCAACTTGACATGTTAATTAATCTAGGACTAGTAGGAGGCTCTTTTCAACAACAAAAAAATAAAAACTTATCACCCGCATTTATACTTCAACCATACTAGGCCACCTTGCTGAGTGAAAATTGCAAACAGAAATGTCACAAAACCAGAATTTTTGATAGGAAAGAAAGGTAAGGGATACATTTTGGGTAGAAATCATGGCAACTCACCAGGTAGGAGCCTTTTAGAAGCTTGGCACCACTACAAGCAGCACAGTCTGGTGCTAACATAAGATAAACAAGATCTATTGTCTGTTTTTTCTCATACTCCTTGTCTTGAAAAACAGGTTTTTAATGAGATTATCATATGCGAAAGTCACCAGCATCCATTGTCTACACGCATAACAATAGGACAAAAACAAAGGAGTGTGATTTTTGCTGCCAACCCAAGCCCACTGACACAAAGGAAGGGTAAATTTGTCCATTTCTCTGCAAAATATGAGACCTCTCTCACTCAAACTTCAGGGAATTCAGTTTTTTCCCCCTAGTTGCCCTCAAAAGACATAGAGAAACCCCTATAGTTGAAAATTGGGGGGAGTGGCGCCAGGATTTTCGGGAGTGGCGCAGCGCCGTTGTTCCACTCTGTAGGGAGACCCCTGCACACACAAACACACACATGCTCGTAGTGCTAGCTATACAGATACTGATAAAAAAGATGCGGAAATTTCTCTGTTTCAGTCTGTTAGAAAATAATACAAGACTAGTGATTTTTTGTTACCTGTAGGTGGATCCTGACAAAGAACTACAAGGCTCTGACCAAGGGGATGAAGGGGAACACCAGCAGCTTCCTTAACATCATGATGGAGCTCAAGAAGTGCTGCAACCACTCCTTCCTGGTCAGACCACCCGAGGACCCGCCGCCTGGGCAGAGTCTCGTCACGGTACGACCAGATTCCGTCTATCTCCTTTCTTCTTCTTTTCTGTTGAACTCTAATTGTAATGCTTGTGACAAGGCAGAAGGCTTGAGAATGTGCTACCTGGTTATGGTGTCTACTTTGTAGACTAAGAAATATGCTGGAGCTCTGTGGAACTGAACCAAGTTGCACTTGCCAGCCAATGTATGAAACAGTCTACCAGACAGAGCAAAGGGAACCAGTATTGTCATTACTTTGTTACTTTATACTCTGTGTTAGGTGAAGCAAACTTTGTTATATGCAACCACACTTCGATTCCTGTCTGTTATAAGTCATGAAGAGTAACTTAACATACATGGTAAACAATTGTCCACTGATGTGAACACCCAACAGCAGTCGAGAGCAGACTGGGGTCTGGTGGTTTACGTTAGATCATTTAGGGTGATTTTATCGTACAGGCTTAGCCTTTAAGCTGCTTGTAAATTTTGTTGTACACGGTTAAATATCTTAGCCATTCTTCCACCAATGTGAACACCACGCAGTCAGGAGCAGACTGAGGTCTGGTAGTTCAAGTTAGATCATTTTGTTGGATGATGTTATAGTAAGAGTTTGCCTGTGTGTTTTTCAGCAACTGCTGAGGAGTAGCGGGAAGCTGTTCCTGTTGGACAAGCTGCTGGTTCGGCTGAGAGACACCGGCCATCGGGTGCTGATCTTCTCCCAGATGGTTCGCATGCTGGACATCCTGGCAGAGTACCTCACCATGAGACACTTCCCTTTCCAGGTAAGGCACCTCACCATGAGACACTTCCCATTCCGGGTGAGTACCTCACCATGAGACACTTCCCGTTCCAGGTGAGTACCTCACCATGAGACACTTCCCATTCCAGGTGAGTACCTCACCATGAGACACTTCCCATTCCAGGTGAGTACCTCACCATGAGACACTTCCCGTTCCAGGTGAGTACCTCACCATGAGACACTTCCCATTCCAGGTGAGTACCTCACCATGAGACACTTCCCGTTCCAGGTGAGTACCTCACCATGAGACACTTCCCTTTCCAGGTGAGTACCTCACCATGAGACACTTCCCGTTCCAGGTGAGGTCCAGATACATTTACATACTGACTTTCAGTACAGAGGAAGACTTGATACATGTGTAACTGTAGTTACCGAAAAGAGTGGGGGTCCTTCCTGGTGTGTGTGGTTTAAAACCTACAGTTCTTTTGCCACACATGGGGTCTTCTTCTGGGGCAACTGCTGTCATATTGAGGTTACCTGAGTGGCGCAGAATGGCAGCCACTCCAGACCCTTTAAGTTTATCCTTGCCTATTGTAAGCTCCTCGCAATTCAGCACCTGGCTGCCAAGAGAGTAGTCTGCCCACCCAATAACAAAATAACCGTACTTCAGCATGACACACCAGTTTCACAGGCACGCAGTGTGGCAGCAGCTGGTTATATTGTACTGAATGACCCGTCACTCCTGGACACATCAATCCTAGGTTGTGCTTGAAGTCATGACTACTTGTTCTTGTCAGAGCTTACTAGATACATAGTAGTTTCAGTCTTGACTTTGTTTTGTACATCATGCATAGTCCAAACATTTTTCTTTTCTGCACACCTTGTACAGAGACTGGACGGTTCCATCAAGGGTGAGATAAGAAGACAGGCGCTGGACCACTTCAACGCTGAAGGGTCGCAGGTGAGTCTTGAGTCTCCATCTTCATCTTACCGGTATCTTTGGGAACTTCATAAACCTCTGCAAAGAGCACAGCAACTAGATTTTATGGATGACAATCTTACAGGTAGTGATTTTGAAAAAAAAGGCACACAAGAAATTTGGTTTCACGAGCATTAAGTACTGAAAATAGACAAATATGTTATGTTAACACTACGTAGCCTTAAGTTTACCTTCAGTCTGCAGATGATGTCATCCATAAAGTTTACTTGATGTGGCCCAAACAAGTTTTGAGAAAATCAAAAAACTTGTGCCTTCTCCCCATTTTTGGCTCCTTTTTGATAACTATACTAGTCTATAGCACAAGTCAGCAAAGAGAAAAAAAACTTCCAAGACCAAATGGCCTCACAAACATGTGACATAAGTGATTGGCCGTAAGTTCCAGGATGTTTTAAGAGATTTTCAGTTGTTTCTGTTCTGTCCCTCAGGACTTCTGTTTCCTGTTGTCGACGCGAGCTGGCGGGTTGGGGATCAACCTTGCCACGGCTGACACCGTCATCATCTTCGACTCAGACTGGAACCCACAGAACGACATCCAGGCGCAGTCCAGGGCACACAGGATAGGACAGAGGAAACAGGTGGGGTTTGTTTGTTTGTATTGCATTCCGGCTGAAACACCTCATGGTGTAACACAACAGGTTTGTACTGAACAGTACAAGCTGCATATCCAGTAAACTGCCTCATGGCGTAACACACCAGGTTTGTACTGAACAGTACAAGCTGCATATCAGGACAAATATCTTCTACAGCTGAAAATTCAAACAAAGTACAACAAAGGTTTTCATTATTAATCAGACATGAAAATATCAAGAATATGCTACATACTACAGTATCTTTTTGTATGTAACCCTATACAATTATGTAGGTGCACTCAGTCAAAAGGCAGACAAATGCCTCCAATTTTATGTGCTCAAAGGTGCATGTGCACCCAATATTTCCAGCTCTGTAGAGATGTCTACAGCTGATATACATAAGGACTGATGCCCACGGATGATTGATTGATTGATTGATTGATTGATTGACCGCCCCAGGTTAACATCTACCGGCTGGTGACCAAAGGCAGTGTTGAGGAGGACATCATCGAGAGAGCGAAGAAGAAGATGGTGCTTGACCACCTGGTGATACAGAGGATGGACACCTCAGGCAGGACCGTCCTCTCCAAGTCTTCCGCTCCGGGCAGGTGAGACAGAGACGTGGTTTCTTCGTCTGAGAAAGTGTCTAGAAAAAGCGCTCTGAATCAGGGCTGTCTCCAAGACCTGTCCCTCCGTCCGTCCCGGGGCGGAAAAACTTAACCGCTTGGCTGAAAAATCTGAACTTCTGATTGATGAAAATGTAACCTTAGAATGACGGGGTTAACTATAAACATAGGACACAGACGATGGGTCAGTCAGTCAGTATCCATTGTTTGATTATACTGCTGCTGGGATCCCTGACACTGCTGCTGGGATCCCTGACACGGGTGGGCAACAGTCGGCTAGTCTTCATACCGCGCTTCCATGCGGCTCTGTCCAGTGGGTCAACCCGTTAGACCACACACCTTGACGATGGGTGGGATGGGAAAAAAATTAGCACTGGAAATAGCCTTGCCGTATATTTTGGAAATTTTGTGATGGTTTTATTTTAGTGATGACCTTTCCATCAGGAGTTCATGTAACTGTGAAATAGTACTGTATTAGAATTCTTTCATCTTCGAACATTAGCATTGGAAAAGGTTATCCATCAGGTTTTGGATCAAGGAAATGATCTGTTCCGAAGTGTTGAATTCTTTTTTCTTCATCTTTCATGTTGAAAACAAAGTGGTGGTGGGAATCTCTGGTAGGTGATGTTGAGATCTAGCATGACTTGCCTGGTACTGTGTGCTTGCATGCTCAGCTAACTGGGTACCTTATCAGGGCTTGGTGCACAATTTTGGGTGCACAAAACTGCATAAGCACCCAGTATTTCCTGCCATTGCTGTTAACACACAGCTCAAACAAGACTGTTGTCAAACATAAAGGACAGTTTTGATTAATATAATCTGTGATGGTCACTAATGAATGAAAAGCAGCTAGCTTATCGGCTTGTGAGGTGATGAAACATGGTTTTCACTAAAGTTTGAACTTTACTAACGTTGCATTTAAACAGGAGGGAAAAAAGACTTTGTACTCAGGCCACCTTTCCACTATATGGTGATCACTAAAGGCCCCCTCTCACTTGACGTGCGGCACGCTTGCGGCATTGCTGCGTTCGTTCGCTGCGTCGCTGTTTTGTTATTTTCTTCGATTTTTTGTGATTCAGATATTGCGCAATACGTAAAAGTATAACATAAAAGACGACAAAATATACAACAAGTAAGAAAATTCGTTCTTTATCTCTGAAATTCGTTGAGCATCTTCCGAACGCAGCAATGCCGCAAGCGTGCCGCACGTCAAGTGAGAGGGGGCCTTAAGCAATCACACAACAACCAAATTAGATTTTCGTCAGCATTCACTTTCATAATTGGAACATGATACAAGATGTAGAAGTATGATTTGAACAACAACAAAAGGCCAAAAACGTAGGCAAATTTAAGAAGGTTAAAGTGTTTTGTCGCTCAGCAGTCACAACCTGTAGTGGAAAGGAGATGTTAGTGATTGTATAAACAGGGCTCGAAATACCACCTGCATATGCACCTTAGTGCAGGTAAAATTGGAGCTGTGCAGGTATTTCTGGTGTCTACCTGCACCTAACCTGCACTGCTCCATGTACTGGGTTTTATACATAAATGTCCAATGAATAGTATGATGTAGGTGTATCTGGATTGTTATTAGCTGCATTGACTGTTACCACTTATAAAGTATAACAGAAAAAATAGCTATAGTTCCTGAACAATTTCAGTATGATCCATACTTCCTAAATTCATAGTGGTGCAGGTAGAATTTGTCTGGAGCAGGTAATTTTCAATGTTACCTGCACCAGTGCAGAAAAAAGTATTTCGAGCCCTGATAAAGCATAACCGTAACACCTGTTACATCTACTATTGATTATTCTTTTTGTTCCAGCACCTCCACCCCATTCAACAAGGAAGAGCTGTCTGCTATCCTCAAGTTTGGTGCTGAGGAACTTTTCAAGGAGAACGAAGGGGAGGAGGAGGAAATGCCTGTAAGTCTGTCGTGTTTCTGGAGGAGTGGAGTTTCTTCTGTGTGGGGTCGTGTGGCGTAACTGCGGCGTGTTTCGCCAAGACGCCAGCTGTGTTTGGCAGAGACGCCAGAGGTCATGGGTTCAAATCCTGTCATGCAACTTATCTGGGAATACACCTTTCTCACGCGGCGGCCATGATAGATCGAAGAAGAGGTCAATGAGGCAAACAGACAAAACTTATTTCTAAAATCAGGTCCCATTTAGTTTTCCCCCAAACCACACAAATTTTCATGATATAAGATAGAATGATAAATATTACAAGAAGTGTTTTGCACCGAAAGATGTAGCAATTTAGAGTAGTGTAGACTGACCCCATAGTCCCTTAAGAGATGCAAAATAAAAACATAATAATGCAAATTTTTAACGAATTTGCAGCCATTCACTTATTGGTCGATTTCCTAATTGGCAGGCTACCATTGGTCGAACTGCTAATTATGATGGACAGTCTGTTGTTTGCCACATTGAACTCGTTTTAGATCTATCATGGCCGCCGCGTGAGGAAGGTGTATAGTTGTGTATGGATCAAACCCTACAGTCCAGTGCACTCGAACTGTTTGTTTGTTTATTTGTTTACTGTACAAAGCTGATGTGCCTAAAGGCAGTTCATCAGTGAAACAAACAAAAAACATGTACTACTCCCTCCCTAGGAGATGGACATTGACGACATCCTGCGGCGTGCGGAGACAGCGGAGATGGTGGATGACGCAGGGGCGGGGCACGAGCTGCTGTCACAGTTCAAGGTCGCGAACTTCTCGACTATGGAGGAGGAGCTTCCAGAGGCTGCTGGGAAGACGTGGGAGGACATCATACCGGCAGCCGATAGGCAGAAGGTCGATGATGAGGAGAAACAACGGGAACTCATTGAGATGCACCTGCCGCCCAGGCAGAGGAAGTTTGTCACTAAGGTAAGGCAAGAGCATCAGCCTGGATGCCATCCGGATAGTAGTTCGCTCCTATGTTCGCTTCTGTTACCCGTCTGGAGACCTGCACATTCAAACCTTTTGGTGATGATGCCAGTTAATGAGCGAATTTAAGAATGGGTTCTAGAGCGCTTGTTCGGACAGGTGTTGTATGGTGTGTCAGGAATGACATCAAAGTGTGCGACCTAACCAGTGTCAGCCAGCAGGACAGAGCTGCTTGGAAGCACAGTGTGAAGACAAGTAAACTGTTTCATAGGATATGCCCATAATCTTTTTCCTTCCCCAAACTGAAATCTTGTTAGAAATTATTGTATTGCTTTTGCGCTCAAAACAGCAAACTTTTGACATAAAATGTTCCTCTTCCCCAGCTCCAGTACGGCAGCGAATCGGAAGGCTCGACACGTCGCGGCAGGAAGAGAAAACGCGCGTCCTCCAGCAGCGAGAGTGACTCAGACTCTGATGCAGACGCCAAACCTCGCAAGCGGGGCCGGCCTAGGACGGTGCCCAGGGACACCATCAAGGGATTCTCCGATCCAGAAGTCAGGAGGTGTGGAATAATGTTGTATAATCACTCATGGAATAATCTTTGATTATACAATAAAATAATGAATCACTCACACTCACTAACTATCCATTGTTTGAATATACATTTAAAACTGCCCAAGAAGACCACTTATGCTATATTGTTGTTGGTGGTCATTATGTAGAGGTTGCAGGGATCTCCCTAAAGATTGAAGGAATGGCACTGCGCTATTCCTGTTGCAATCTTATCGCCATTCTGTATCAATTTTCTGGCATGTCTCTGCTTAGACAAGACCTCACAAGAGACTGATAAAATCTGGTCTATGTTTGTCTTGTTGTTGTGGATAGGGTTATTAATGCTTATGTCAATGGGAAAAACTAATTAAAGGGACCACCAAAAAGTGGTCATATTGGTGGTCATTATGTACAAGTTTGAATGCACCAAAACTCAGTGATATTTATTCAATTTCTGCATAAGACATTTTGTATGCCAGGCAACATCACTTGTTTCACTATCATAACATATTTTCTCTCTGCCTTTTAGATTTGTGAAGAGCTACAAGAAGTTTGGTATGCCTCTGACAAGGTGAGTACTAAAAAAACTAACTCTAGATAATCTGCATATTAAGGATGATTCTGGTCCAGCTTTTCATTCGCCTTCCAAATTTGTTTCATGCACAAAAGCAAGTCAAAACAAACAGATGCATAGAATTAGATAGACTGGTCTGTTATGTGAGTCAGTGTGCCTTTTGGATTGAAACAATGGCAATGTCACCACCCTGTATATATGATAGAAAGCAGACCTTCCTTCCTAACTTGGCCCTACTTTTTGTATATACATATTGCCTCTGTCAGTCACTATTGGTCAAATTCTGACTTGCATCATCATTACACTTTTTACAGATGCTTTTTACAGCATCAGTTGTTGAATAACAGTCCTATTCAAGAATGATACTCCCTGCCACATCTGGC
Organism: Branchiostoma floridae; assembly: GCF_000003815.2. NCBI lineage: Eukaryota > Metazoa > Chordata > Leptocardii > Amphioxiformes > Branchiostomatidae > Branchiostoma > Branchiostoma floridae. The sequence goes on along the minus strand of NC_049980.1, from coordinate 33,867,200 downwards.
ATAACTGTAAGCTTCTGTACAATGTAGCTTGGTCCTATTTTGTAATAAATCTGAAGCTTTTTATTTTAATAGTCACCCATTGCCCTAACTTGTCCCACAGGTTAGAGGCTATAGCAGGCGATGCTGAGCTACAGGAGAAGTCGTACGCGGACCTGAAGCGGCTGGGAGACCTGCTGCATGATGGCTGCGTCAAGGCTATCGAGGAATACGAAAAACAGATGAAGGAGAATCCCGAGTTCGATGGTAAGTTGTTTCAAACCCTATATGCATGTTTGTCAGTGAGCATTTTTTCTCTCTCTACGGTTAAACGTCAGTTGTTCCCCGTCTTGCGATGGTTGGACGTTGCAGGCTGTTGTTGAGGTCTGATTGCTGACCTCCAGGAGATCAGGCAAAAACAGTTAAAGTCAGGTGAAAGTGAAGGACAGTTGATCAGGATCTGTTATTCAGAAATTAAGTCCATTTATAATCCTGGTTTAGTTAAACAAAATATAGACTGCATGTTATGCATAGGACAGATTGAACCTAAATTGTATTGAAAGGTAGACGTTACGAATGTTTCCTGTCATATTTTTTTCATTTAAAAGTCAGACCTCAGAGATAGAGATAACCCATTGTGAATGCTTAACAATGATAAAAGTAACTTCCTACCCAAAGATTGCTGATTGCAAACAAACCAGAACGTACAAAAAGGAAATACACGAATAGATTGAAGGTTATTTTTACTTGAGCCTTTTGAAGGTTTTGGCCTCATTTCTTCATGCAAATGGGGATTAAATGTCGTAGCTAACTGTTACTGTCTCCATGGATAACAGGAAAGAAGCGCGGCCCAACACTAAAGCTCTCCACGGTGACGGTGAACGCTCCCTCCATCCTCCGGCACGAGGAGGAGATGCTCCCGCTCGCCAAGGCGATACCCGACGACCCAGAGGACCGCAAGAAGTTCCGCCTGCCGTGCCGGGCGAAGCTGGCGCACTGGGACGTCGACTGGGCCGTGGAGGAGGATTCGGCTCTGCTGGTGGGGATATACGAGTACGGGATGGGCAGCTGGGACACTGTGCAGATGGATCCAGAGCTGAACCTATCGGATAAGGTAGGATACTCTCTATCCGGTTTATCTCTGGAAGATAGCGTAGGTAGTAGCTTGGGTAGTTCAGTAGTTAGTGTGCCTGAATCTAAGAGTACGGGATGGGCAGCTGGGACACTGTGCAGATGGACCCGGAGCTCAACCTGTCCGATAAGGTAGGACACTCTCTCTCTTACTCTCTCTCTCACTCACTCACTCACACGGGATGGGCAGCTGGGACACTGTGCAGATGGACCCAGAGCTCAACCTGTCGGATAAGGTAGGATGCTCTCTATCCTACTCTCACTCACTCACTCTCCAATCTACGAGTACGGGATGGGCAGCTGAGACACTGTGCAGATGGACCCAGAGCTAAACCTGTCGGATAAGGTAGGACATTGTGTGTTGTAGTGTGGGTAGTTCGGTAGTTAGTTTGGCCCACTGGGATGTGGACTGGGCTGTGGAGGAGGATTCTGCACTGCTGGTGGGGATATACGAGTACGGGATGGGCAGCTGGGACACTGTGCAGATGGACCCTGAACTCAACCTGTCGGATAAGGTAGGATACTCTCTCTCTCTTACTCTCTCTCACTCACTCACTCACTATCCAATCTACGAGTACGGCATGGGCAGCTGGGACACTGTGCAGATGGACCCGGAGCTCAACCTGTCAGATAAGGTAGGACTGCGTACGTAGTAGTGTTGGTAGTGTAGTAGTTGGTGAGTTTTGAGTACGGCATGGGCAGCTGGGACACTGTGCAGATGGACCCGGAACTCAACCTGTCAGACAAGGTACAAATGTGGGATGGTGTATGTAGTAGCTTGGGTTGTTCGGTAGTTAGCGAAGCTGGCGCACTGGGATGTGGACTGGGCTGTGGAGGAGGATTCGGCACTGCTGGTGGGGATCTATGAGTATGGGATGGGCAGCTGGGACACTGTGCAGATGGACCCGGAGCTTAACCTGTCAGACAAGGTAGGACACTCATTCTCTCACTCTCACTCACTCACTCACTCACTCACTCATGAGTACGGGATGGGGAGCTGGGACACTGCAGATGGACCCTGAACTCAACCTGTCAGATAAGATTTGATGATCTCTCACTCACTATCCGGTTTATTGTCTGTTCCATTCTCTGGAGGAGAGCGTACGTAGTAGCGCGTGTAGTACGGTATAGGGAGCTGGGACACTGTGCAAATGGACCCGGAGCTGAACCTGTCCGATAAGGTAGGACAGTGTGTGCAGTAGCTTGTGCAGTCCAGTAGTTAGTGACCCTTCTTCAGATTAAGTGGTTTTAAGTTGAATCACACTAGATCAACCGTCAACTACTGGAACGGGTCACATGTTTAGCTGGGTCTGACATTTATTGTGCTTGTTGAAAAGAGCCAGAGAACAATGTGTGGAATCTTCAAGTTGAGTTTAAGCTGTCAGTCTATGTTTTAAAAAGGCCACATCTTGTGCACTTCTCCTTCGATACATTATTACTATGTCCTAAGCATACACATGTAGTGACCCAGTGAATGCATACTGTCTGAAGAGGCACAATATCAATTGATAAATTGATAAACCTAGAATTTTGACTGCTACTACTGTCCTGATGTTGTTTATCTATCATCTAGATTCTCCTGGATGAGGATAAGAAGCCCCAGGCCAAACATCTCCAGTCCCGAGCCGAGTACCTCATCAGGCTGCTCAACAAGGACCAGCTCAAGAAGGAGGCCTTAGCGGAAGGAAAGGTGAGACAGGTCCCTTGGATCTGGTGCAAAATTGTGCTGTGCTCAGAGTGGTAAACACACTTAAGGGTAGGGTGGTTACTTGCAATCTAAAGATTCAGGGTTGGAATCCCTCGCAGGCCCAAATGTGTTTTGCCCCTGGGAAGGGCACACTACATCTATTTCTCCACTCAACTCTGAAAATCAGTACCTAGGTTTCTTTCAAGATATCCTTTCGGATGGTTTCTTAGGTTGAGGGGGTCACACCTCAATTATTTTAGCACACTTAGCAGAAGAGTAGGGGTCTTTCCCGGTGTGAGTAGATCAAACCTAACAGTCTGGTCTTACATGGCTTGTATCTACTGTACAAAACTGGGCTCACTTTCCTGACCAGTGCAATAAAATCCGGTGGAGGAGTACTCGCTTTGTACCCTGGAGGTCACACTGCGGACGGGTCATACCAAAGACTCAAAAAATGGTAACTACTGTTTTCTCTGCTTAGCACTTACAATTTACCTCTAATGAGGAGGAGTTCATGAGTTAAACATGCATCACTACCAGTGGTCTAGCCCCTGCTGTAGTGGCTAACAAATGTATGACCCGGGGCTACAGAAACGGAGTTGGGTGCTGCCCTATGGGCCATCAGGTACCAGAAGGACTTGAACTAACTAACACAACTCTTAACAAAAGCTGTGTTGTTTCTGTTGCTACACAGGTCATTAAGAAGGAAAGAAGACCGAGGATGCCCAAGCAGCCCAAAGACCCCACCACCGTGAAAAGACCCAAGGCCAAAGTCAAGTTCGTGGAGAGGAAAGAGAACGAGGCGCCCTTGGACGAGCCTAACTTGGACTCCGAGGAACATCGGGAGCCTCTAGAGGAAGGGGAGGTGGAGGACAGCAACGACAAAACCGACATCAAGGAACCGGTCGTCAAAAAAGTCAAGAGGGCCAAGAAACCCAAAACACCCAAGATTGTTAAAGAGGTTTGTTTGCTTGTCTGTTTGTTTGTTTGTTTACTTGATATTAATTCGTGGGAAGATCAAGTCAGCCTTTTGTGACTTTTTATTGAGGTCATGAGGGAAGTTGTTAGGGTCAGACAAGATTTTACAGAGATACAGATTACACGAACTAAGTCCTGATAAGTCCATATACCACTTGCAAATTTATGGTATGACAAAAATGTAAGTTCTGCTTATTTCTGTACAATACATCTTGACATTTCAAAACTCAAGGCTTGGCGGCTGGTGACATATCTCGTCAGTATGTTTTATTGTCAGTACAGGACCTCCAGCTAGTTCCAGTGACCCTTAGCTCTCTGACTTTGAAGAATCCTCTGTTTATCCTTTATTCATTTCCCACCACAGCCTTCCAGCAAAACTACTCCAGCTAAACCCAAGGACAAGAACAAGAAGGACCCCCTCAACGCTGACCTTGATCCTGACGCATCACATTCCGTGTTAGAGGACATGGATGATCTCGACAAAGAAACATTCAACATGGTATTTATGCTGTCAGAATTCATTCATATTCTTTTTATTGATGCTCTTTAAGACCTCATGGGACTAATTTTCCTGGGTCCAGAAAAAAAAAATTACATATTCTGTTCATAGATCAGAGGTCAGAGAGTACAAGTGCATAGAAAATAGGGCATCAGAACTTTAAATCATTAAAGTTAAATGATATCATATCAGCTTTGTGCAAGCCACAACATTTTTCAGTTTATCATCTTTGATTCTGATTTTCCTTCTTTCTGGTCGATCTTGGTCGAAGCATGACATTTTTCGTTAGCTTCGCTATGCCCTCGTGTGTTAAGCAAAGCACACTGAAACACCCCTACTCTGTTAGGTACTTTTACATGCCTGAAGCTCCCCCCAGAGCTGCTTTCTTGATTTCATTAAACGTTCTTCTTTCCCACGATCAGTGCAAGGAGAGGATGAGACCCGTAAAAAAGGCACTGAAACAGCTGGACAAGCCTGAAGAGGGCCTTACAGAGGAGGAGCAGCTAAACCACACCCGGCAGTGCCTCCTGAAAATAGGCGACCGCATCATGGAGTGCCTGAAGGAATGGACAGAAGCCGAGGAGGTCAAGAAGTGGAGAAAGTAAGTGTATCTTACATCGATTAGACTTCCAGGTAATAAAATTGTCTTCAGCTTGACTTTGTCTTACCTTGTTTCCTATTGGACATCAAAAATGGTCTTCAGCTCTTTTGCATTCATAATCATAGAAAGAGTATTTAAAAAACAGTTCCTTCCAAATCTTCTTCAGTGTCACTGACGAAAGATAGTGGATACTATCTGAAATGTCTGCCCATTTCCAAAATTGTATCCGGTTGATTGTGTAACTGCTTTTAGACACAAGTGTATCTTAATCTTATCACAAGTAAAATAACAGCTTGTAACAACAGAGTAAAGAAAGTGCCTTTAGCTTAGAAACAAACTTGAGAGATTATGAGGATGTTGAGGGTTGGAGAAAGTAAGTGTAGCCTCCTTTTTGCACAAGAAAATTTGATGCTCATGCAAATTTTTTTCGCTCACCACTGACAGAATGTCTGTTTGTTGCCTTTCCAGCAATCTGTGGATATTTGTGTCCAAGTTCACCGAGTTCGACGCCAGAAAACTCTTCAAACTATACAAACATGCTGTCAAAAAGAGGGAGGAGGAGAAAGAGGTTTGTTGGTTTTATTGATAATAAATTGATAGTAGAATGAAAATCCCACCTCACTTTGTTTGAAGGATCTCAGTGGTGAAATATTAAACATTTTTGTTCATTAATGTTCTGAAACTTCTGGCAAAAACGTGCATAAGGGACTGCCCTGGCATAGATATAAATTCTGCTTGAATGCATTGGTCTTGAATGTCTTTCATACTGAAGATATTAAACTTGTACCAATCACCATCTGTATTTCAAAAGAAAACAAAGAAAGCACTTTAGAGAGCCATGCCTGTTTTCCCCATATTTCTTAGCGTTAGTCCACTTCCAGTGATCGCTAATAAGCTAATAAGCTAATAAGACTGGATTCCAGGCTATGAACCGTTACCTGTTAAAGCTAGTTAGCCAGATTGTGGAGCAAACATTGATGTTGATGTGAAAGTTTTGACCTAGAGGTCCTTTTTCTCAATCTCCCAAAGAATTTTTGTCCCATTTCTTGCTCTCCTAAAGAAAATTTGGTCTTTTTCTTGATCTGACAAAGAAAATTTGGTCCTTTTCTTGATCTCCCAAAGAAATTTTGGTCCCGTTTCTTGATCTCCCAAACAAAATTTAGTCCCGTTTCTTGATCTCACAAAGAAATTTTGGTCCTTTTTCTCGATCTCCCAAAGAAGCAGACCAAAGAAAAGCCGAAGCCGGCGGCGAGTTCCAACTCCAGTGTGGTGAAGAAGGAAGGGTCGGACAGCCAGCACGCACACGGGGCGGGGAAGAGACCCCAGGGGAGCTCCGAAAGGACCTCAGGGTGGGGCAGCGACTCCGCCAGCAGGGACAGGTTTGTTTACTTGTTTGGAATCTTCATCAGTAGACTATGTCATTTAAAGTTAGACATTCAAGTAAAGAGATGCACAATGCAAAAATCTATTTTATATTATATTATAGAAAAATGCTAATGCTTTCCAACTTTGGAATTGACACTACTTACCCCTCTAAATTTTTAGAAGAACTCAGTCGACCTTGATCACAGAATGAATAACCCTTCTATCTCCAACAGTGACATCAGGGGGGTTTTGAAGGGGGGGTCATCAGTGTCAGAAAGTCTATTTTTAAGTTGATTGAGTAACTTTGAGATTTTGCAATATTGAAGTATATAATGTCCAGTTTTCCTGGAGTCTTTTTCTTCACATGACTGTACCATAGATGAAATTATAAGCTACTGATGAGACACAAAACATTGGGGCCTGCATGCATTTTTACCTCCATAAGACAGGAGGTATTGTTTTTGTTAGGGATGTTCGTATGTGTGTGTTTCCATACTTAATTCCTCATGCTTGGGACACCGATCGGAAATTAGGTCATCGGCCCTAGAAATTTCCCGACATATCTTATCAAAAGTAATCTGATTTCCTGTCATCAAGTTTTGTTACAAGAAATAAATAGATAAGACATAAAAATGTACCAAGTGCATGAACCAAGCCTTGTGTTTTTGTTGTTTAGTTTCACAAGTAACGGCCCCTGGCCCGGCACCAGCGCCAGCTCGAGTTACGGCCACACAGCGGGCAGGAGTGGCGCAGGGGGCGGGGCGGACAGGTGGGGGCACGACAGGTACCAGCCCGGCAGGGACCCCTTCAGGGAAAGGTATCTAATTACCCTTAGATACTTGATTCTTACAGTTTTCCTTGAACTTTTTGTGCTTCCAGTTCGAAGATCTTTAGTAGGTTTCTTTGTAAGTTAATAATCAATAGCACAGTTCAGGCTTATTTTGATTTTGATTTAAGTCATTGTAACAGCAATGTTACTCAAGTTAATACTAATAATTACTCAAGCAACTGGAAATGATTTGAAA
>NC_049980.1:33857160-33859585 GCF_000003815.2 Branchiostoma floridae | reverse complement strand
GCGATCGGGACAGGGACAGAGAGAGGGACCATCGGGACAGGGATCGGGGCGATCGGGACTACCGATCATCGCGGGACCACCGAGATTCGCGGGATTCGTCCCGGGGTGACTCATCATCACGGCACCACCGCGCCGGGAACAAGGAAGACGGGGGTAGCTCCCACCGGAGCGCGCGACCGGATTCCTCGGGAGAGCGCGATCAGAGGTTGCACCATTCTCAGTCGGACCACAAACGCAGGAAAAGGGACGATTCCTGGTCGTCTGCGGACGACAAGAAGAAACGGAAAGACGGCAGCCACAGTGGCGGTGGCGTGCACAGGTCCAGCACACAGGAGCACAGATCCAGGGAGGACACGAAAGACCACAGGGCCCTGATAGAACACCGCTCTCCTTTGGAGCACAGGTCGCCCTTAGAACACAGGTCTCCGCTAGACCACGGGGACAGAAGTAACGAAAGAACAGACTCCAGACACTGACAGCAAGGAGACTTTCGTCATTCAAGGATGATCCTTACTTAGTGAAAATATGTTGCACCAGAGGAAAAAACTTTACTTGGACACGAGACCAATTTTCGAATAGAGTATCGCAAATAAACTATTGGTATGATTGTTACGATGGTCGTTGTAAATAAGGAAGAAGATAACTTAAAATTTACAGGTTCCGATGCTTGTATTTATGCACCTCTGATGTTAAATAGTCGTGACGAAGCGAGTCTCAGCGCAGACGAATCTCCCAGTGGCAATGAAAACAGTTCCTCAGCATTAAGTTTGCTAAGGATGAAGTCGTGAGGCCATATTCTACGGGCAGGCATCATGTGACGGCACAGTTATATATTTATATGCCATTAGATGCCGTGTCACGCTCTCACAAGGCATGCAGCAAGTGTTACGTCGACTGACTGTTTCAGAGTTAGAAACTTCTGGAGGATGGACAGTACTTGTTGATGCGCTCTCGTGTGCATCAGTGTCAGAAAACTGATTATATTAAAGAAGTTAGCCTTTTTTTCCAGTCCGCAATCCCGCCTGTCCCCAGAACCTGCCGTGGCCGGTCCAGGGACCACCTCCACGTGTTCTCAGCCTGTCAGGTTTGGGAATAATAAATGTCACTGATTCCCCTGAACTGGTGGTCTTCAATGTCGCACAAACTTGAGTTTTGTAACGTTACTCATCACCAGGGAGTGAGATCTTGTGGCTTCGGGGGCACACAGTTGTACACACTTTGTAAACCAGTGGTCCCTTTTTAGCACTTACTATGGACCACGCACATGCGCACACACATACTGTAAATGCAGAAACTTTCGCGGTGGATTAATGTTCGCGGTTTTGCGGTGGCCGCTTCACCGCGAACTTTAAACCACCTCGAACATTTTTCCATTGCAGTGCATGGTGGTACCGCGAAATTAAAACCACCGCGAAAAGTCATTTTTCCGCTACCGCGAAATTAAATCCCCGCGAACTTTAATACATTTACAGTAATATACACATGCACACACACACATATATTCACACAAACTTAGCCACGTTTCGGATTGTGTGTCAGCGGCAAGAAGTGGACCTGCATGAATGTGTGAGAGACATGGAAACGTAAGCAAAGTGAGTAGATCTATAAACAGATGTCTAAAAGAAATCTGACTCCTACATTCCACCAACCAGATGAAATTATTTTCGGATGTACGCTTTTATGGCAGGGTTGGTCACCAAGTCTGGCCACACCGATTACCAGCTCATTGGCCTGGTTCTAAGGTCATGAAGAAACAAAAGAAATGGACATGTTAACTTTTATTGACTTTAATTCGTGTATCATGGCACATATACATAGCATATATAAGACACAGATCACCTATTGGTGGCAAACGTGTTCAAAATCTTTGATCTCTTCGATACACAAATGTTTCAGCTTATTTTTCTAATGCTATGGAAAAACCTGTATTCTACTTTACATGTTGTCATAATAGGTTTTGTCTTTGCCCCTCTTACAACAAGATGGAGGGCAATGATGAAAGTAACAATTTTACATTTCATCTTTACCAACAATATTCCAGGATTTTCTTTTAATTCAGTCTACAAAAGTTTGTCTTCTTTCGATATCCATTGGTGTCACCATAAAGTTTTATACTATTCTACCTGGAATCTTACAATTACATTGATACTAGTACGTGAAATGTTGGGGACAAAAACGTATACAATTTGTAAACAGAAAATTGAAATCTCTAAACTTTCAGATGTCGTCTGCCATCCTTCAATAATGTACAGGATAAAAATACAATGATATCATAACGTTTATAAGTCAAGTATATACAGAGTCAAAGCATACATGAATATTCATATGGTACCCAATTCAAGATAGGCTTCTAGTACTATAACGTCGCAAAGGTGTGTGCATAGCCGTGCTCTTGTCAAAGGTTCTGTTGTTAGTATACAGTAAT
>NC_049980.1:33852769-33854888 GCF_000003815.2 Branchiostoma floridae | reverse complement strand
TTCGGATTGTGTGTCAGCGGCAAGAAGTGGACCTGCATGAATGTGTGATAGACATGGAAACGTAAGCAAAGTGAGTAGATCTGTAAACATATGTCTAAAAGAAATCTGACTCCTACATTCCACCAACCAGATGAAATTATTTTCGGATGTACGCTTTTATGGCAGGGTTGGTCACCAAGTCTGGCCACACCGATTACCAGCTCATTGGCCTGGTTCTAAGGTCATGAAGAAACAAAAGAAATGGACATGTTAACTTTTATTGACTTTAATTCGTGTATCATGGCACATATACATAGCATATATAAGACACAGATCACCTATTGGTGGCAAACGTGTTCAAAATCTTTGATCTCTTCGATACACAAATGTTTCAGCTTATTTTTCTAATGCTATGGAAAAACCTGTATTCTACTTTACATGTTGTCATAATAGGTTTTGTCTTTGCCCCTCTTACAACAAGATGGAGGGCAATGATGAAAGTAACAATTTTACATTTCATCTTTACCAACAATAACATTCAAAAGATGATTTTTTTTCTAATTCAGTCTACAGAAGTTTGTTTTATTTTCATCTTCACTGGTGTCACCATAAAGCTAAACACTACCTGGAGTCATAAAGTTGCCGTGAACTGTATACAATTTGTGTACAAAAATTGAAATCTCTAAACTTTCAAATGCCATCTACTATCCTTTAGTGATGTGCATGGTGAATATACAATATCATAACGTTTATAAGTCAAGTATATACAGAGTTAAAGCATATCTCAATATTCATATGGTACCCAATTCAAGAAAGGCTTCTAACGTCGCAAAGGTGTCTACATGGTCGTGCTCTTGTCAAAGGTTCTGTGTTAAGTATACAGTTAACATCCATGTGCAAGAAACTGAATACAATGATAGCATTTTGTATATCCGAAGTGAAATTTAAGTTTATCTTATTTGGTCCAATTGTGAAATACGAAATGTTGGCTGGTGGCTACCAATCAAAACTTGGTTTATCTAGCCGTTGGATCAATATAAATGTTTTAGAATGTAAAGGTTTTTATGATGTATTGTTGGCGGTGAAGCATATCAGGGTTTAATAATCAATTAACCTGTTCGAACTGTTGCTAAGGGCACATGAGCCTGTCTCTAAGAATTACAAGTGACTTGGGTTCGGTGGAGAAAATATGTTAAAGGTTTATCTATCGCAGGCTTTAAGAACCGGGCCTTGCATTAGGCTCTGGGAATGAGCAGACATTCTGAGTTCCTTCATCATCATCGTCAGTCATCATTATCATCGTCAAATTCATCATTGTCATCGTCAGAGGTATAATAATCATCGTCAAAGTTATCATTGTGAAAGTTATCATTCTCATTGTCAAAGTTGTCATTATCATCGTCAAAGTTATCATTATCATCGTCAGAGGCATCATTATCATCGTCAGAGGCATCATCGTCAGAGGCATCATTATCATCGTCAAAGTTATCATTATCATTGTAAAAGTTGTCATTATCATCGTCAAAGTTGTCATTATCATCGTCAGAGGCATCATTATCATCGTCAAAGTTGTCATTATCATAGTCAAAGTTATCATTATCATCGTCAAAGCTGTCATTATCATCGTCAGAGGCATCATTATCATCGTCAAAGTTATCATTATCAACGTCAGAGGTATCGTTATCAGCGTAAAAGGTATCGTCACGAATGCTATCAGACAGAGTTATACTGAGTTCCGTGTAGTTGCTAGGCTTATTACGTACCAGATCAGAAATCATTTTCGCCCTACACTCTGAGTGAGAAAGCAACCCCTCAATCACCAGCGTCTCCAGAGTTCGGTTTTCCCTGATCGCTGAACACAGGCTGGAGAGGGACTGGCTGCTGCAATCTCCGTATATCCTACATGTTTTGAGTAGACCTACTTCGATTTTCCATCTAATCCTCAGTGTCTTCAACACCTTGTTGTTCTTTACACATTCTGTGAGTTTGTCCACCAACGGCTCCACATTAAGTGTTTCATGTTGTTTCTTTGCACAGAGAGACCCAGCATCATATATCCCAGGAAGCTTGAACTCAACTACCTCGAGTCTTGTATGTTCTGAGATGCTCTGTAGGGTCGCCGTTAGGTTACCGAATGTCT
>NC_049980.1:33838608-33852669 GCF_000003815.2 Branchiostoma floridae | reverse complement strand
AGTTTGTGATTGGTGACATTTCTCCAGATCTTTGACACAGTGGTACGGCCTGGAGGTCACCAGGACATGACAGTTTCTAAGGATTTTACCCTGAATCAAGTCCACCACATCTGTGACTTCCCTAGCTGCCTGACTGAGCTCATCTAGACCGTCTAGGATGAAGAAAACATCATCCTGGTTCTCTTGTATGTAGGACCAGAGCTGGTCTGGGGTCATTTTTGTGTCCTTTGGTAGGAGCTGCTCAAATATTTCATCCTTTATTTTCCCAGCTAAGTGTCGCATTTCCAGAAGGAAAACAACCTTAAACTTGTCCAGTTTCCCAGAGGACCAATCATAGGCAAGTTTCTGACAAGAGCACGACTTCCCAATACCAGGGCCCCCCTCTACCCTCACCTTTCTGACAGCTGAACTAACGCTAACTTGGCTATCTTCACCGCCACTTGTGTTATAGATATCTACCAAGCTTACGATAGTGTCTGTGTTTTGAAAGCGTCCTCTGCCGTCCCTTTGTTGGAGCTGCAGGTTGGTGTAGACTTCTCCAAGATGCAGGTTGAGGTCTACGCACCACGGCAGAGGCCGCACATGCGCATACTCTGTAGCGTACAGGTCATTCAGACAGGCGATGATGTCAGCCACGTCAGTCGGTCCTGTATTGTGTGATATGGTAAATAAACGAGTTAAATCGGCACAATGATACACATGGACAGTAGCATAATCGTCTAAGATCACGCGCGGCACATACATTCAGCACAAACACACACACAAACATTCACAACACACAGACTTACACACAAACACTGATACACGCAATCACACACAATCTCCATTACACACACACACACACATCTCAAATGAAATTAAATGAAATCACAACAGTGGTGTCTGTAGTCATCATACATTTTCACCTAATCGATGCGTATCTAAACAATTAAAAGATTATAAGGACATGTTCAATACGAAGGCTAAAATTGTGATTACACCATAAAGCCTTCCCTATCTGGGTATGTACTCTGGCTGGTTATATCAACCATTAACTTTTAAGGAAACAGATGTTAAAACTCAATGGAGGTATACAAACCTGAGTTTACACTCTGGTTATCACGGACTTGCTGTAACCACGGAGCTTCCATCAGCAAACCTTCCAGTCGGTGCTGTCCTTGACTCAGACTCTCTCCTTGGGCCAAGAGAAGGTCTTTGACCTCCATGTCTTCCTTATACAGTTCTTTTAGCAGGGTCAAGTACTTAACTTCCTGTTTCTGGTCGATGGTGGAGTTGAGTCTTTCCGAAATTCTCTTTCTGTCACCTCCAATTTCAACCAGAATACAAGTCAGTTCCTGCCACAGTTTGTCAAAGTCTTCTTCCGACAAGTCTGTGCGTGGCCTGTGTCCGTAGTTGGCGTTTCTAAACCGCCGAAGTCTGTCCCGTTCACTCGAGTACGGTGCTTCTCTACCGAGTTCTAACCACACAAGTTCTTTCAACAGGAGTTCTAATAGTGAAATGTCGAACCCCTGTGCAGTATCTGGGACATCACCGCTGGGTGGATACAGTGTTTTCTTCTGACCAGGATTTAATTTCAGTACCCTGCTTTTTTTACCTTGCTTTTTAGGTATCTCGCCATGATACAGATGTCTCTTATGCTTCTCCAGCTGCTCACGAAGACTTGGAGGGTTCATGTTCTGAACTTCATCCTGAAATATTTTCCTGACCAGCGCAGTCCCCTCGTCCACCAGCAGAGCTGCCAGTTTGGCGCCCCGAGCCGTACCTGGGGTGTAGACCGGGTCCGGGCTGCTGGGCTTGCTTAGGGCCATGGCGGTGTGACTGACTCGCCTGCTGCTACTCTAATACAGTCGTATTAGCTGGTTAATGTTCTTCTGTCAACGGACTCCATTCAAACATGGCTCACCTCAACGCCAAATTACTCACATCATAGTACAAATCGTTGAAGTTGTCCAAGCAATTTCTGTCCAGAACATGTGCATCAAGTCAACCACAGGGGCAATCCGGACAATAAGCTTCACTCGGAGAATTTGGGCAGGCAAATGTCATTTCTTTGCCGCAGGTTTCACCGAAAGCGGAAGTATTTTTTGTCAAGATGGCGGCTTCGATACGTCACTCTCATTGTTTACCTTTTGCACACCTGAGAATGAACCATTTCACAGCGGGGGGCGACTTCTGATATTTATTCATATTATGATGTTGAATAATCCGTTATGATGAGACTAATCTTTTCATTCGCGTTGATGTAAGTACATACACAAGACTCATTGATTGATTGATTGATTGATCTTATAGGGTAGTCCCTTCAGTCTAGATGACTGATTTCCAAGGGAGCCCTGAACATGTTCGCACATCTTTACACGGCGGGGTTATAACGCCCCTTACGGGGTGACATACCCTTTCGCTGGTAAATCACCGTGTGGCTGATACGGTATGGAGGTTCGCCAGGCCTCCATCCGGGTGATTTGAAGTGAATCACCAACTCCAGACAGAAAAGTTTGTTCCATCTCACACCGCACCATCGCACGTGTGGGGGTTCTTTAACGTGCATGGGGTGTGACTCTCCCCATACACGGGACCTCCATTTAACGTCCTATCCGAGGGACGGCCCTAGCCGAAGCTATGTACTCATTTTCACCTGAGTATAGTGAGGAAATTCGTGTAAAGTGCCTTTCCCAAGGGCACAAGATCGGTGACACGCAGCCGGATTTGAACCCGCAACCTCTCGGTCACGAGGCACAAATCCTGCCACTGCGCCAGGCGATCATGAACAAACCAAAACGCGTTTACAGAAAGCAGTTGATTAAACCAGTCCGGTGACCCTGACTGAGGTCAAGGACGGTTCTGAAGCCTTATACGGATACAAGTAAATGGACTGGTCCGTTCTATTCATGAAAATTAATAATGATAATAATAATAACATCTGGTGTATTTTGCAAGCCAGTAGATACCCAATGAGTAATGAGGCTGATTAACGTGGTAGAAGCACCTCCTCGAGCATGGGACCCCCGTTTTACGTCCCTCTCGGAAGGCGGTTTCGTGGAAAGCTTCGTGAGGCTACAGCAATCCGGTCGATTAAGAATAGCTTGATACATGTCGATACTTCAGTTGCCACCTGTCAGAGTGACGTCATTTCGCGGCAGTCTGCAGCACTACGGTGTGCAGCTGTGGAACAAGCTTCCTCAGGAAACACGTAGCATGATGAAGTTTAGGACATTTGGGCGCCAATTACACCCAGTGGCTTAGCAACGATACTTTACAGCTATGTTGTTATGTGGTGTTGTTGTGTGATTATTTAATGTTATTGTGTAATTGTTTCTGCCCAGGATTACCTGAAAAACAGGTCTAGGTTGGATCTGAGCGGTATTACTCCTGGTTAAATAAAATAAAATAAAGTGATCGCTAATAATCTTGCGACGAATCTTCCGTTGTAAATAAGGAATTTACAGGTTCCGATGCTTGTATTTATGCCCCATCTGATGTTAAATAGTCGTGACGAAGCGAGTCTCAGCTGAAAGCAGTTCCTCAGCACTAAGTTTGCTAAGGATGAAGTCGTGAGGCCATATTTTATGGACAGGCATCATGTGACGGCACAGTTATATATTTATATGCCGTTAGATGTCGTGTCACACTCTCACAAGGCATGCAACAAGTGTTACGTCGACTGACTGCTTCAGAATTTGATATTTCTGGAGGATGGACCATACTTGTTGATGCGCTCCCGTGTGCATCTGTGTCAGAAAAGTGATTATATTAAAGAAGTTAGCCTTTTTTCCAGTCCGCAATCCCGCCTGTCCCCAGAACCTGCCGTGGCCTGTCCAGGGACCACCTCCACGTGTTCTCAGCCTGTCTGGTTTGGGACGAATAAATGTCACTGATTCCCCTGAAGTGGTTGTATTCTTTGTCGCACACACATGCACACACATGCAGGCACAGACACACACACACACACACACACACACACACACACTTACAAATTCAAATTTAGTTACATTTGGGATTATGTTCTTGTGTAAAAGCGCCACCTACATCGTCTATATGTAGTGGCGAGAAGCAGAACTGGAGTTAGAAGCTCTGAGGAATGTGTCTGAGAGACATCGAAACATAAGCAAAGTGATTACTAGCTGGTTTTAAAATAATTCTGCCAACCAGATGAAATTATTTTCGGATGAACCCATGGAAGCTTTGATGGCAGGTTTGGTCACCAAGTCTGACCACACCGATTACCAGATTATTGGCCTGGTTCTATGGTCATGAAGAAACCAAGGAAATGGTCATGTTACCTTTTATGGCAAAAATGTACATTTGACATTCATGTATCATGACACATATAGATAGCACATATAAGGCACAGACAATATCCCAGTGGTGGAAAGCATGTTCAAAATCTTTGATCTCTTCCTCTTCGATGCAAAAATGTTTCAGCTGATTTTCTAATGCTATGCAAACCTGTATTTTACTTACATGTTTTCAGAATTCAATAGGTTTGTCTTTGCCACACTTATACAACAGCATGTGGGGCAATGATAAAATTGATAATTTTATATTGTCATAGTAACAGTAACATTCAAAAGATGCCTTTTTTAATCCAGTCTACAAAAGTTTTATTTTCGTATCGATTGGTGTTACACACTTAAGTTGAACACTTCCTGGAGTATACAATTAAATGAAATGTGAGGAACAAAAACTTATACAGTTTGTAAGCAGAAAATTGTAAACATTCAAATGCCGTCAGCCTTCATTTTAGTGATCATTACGTACAAGTCTCAAAGTCCATACATAGTCAAAGCATATATGAGATCCATGATATCCAATACAAGAAAGGTTTCTAATGCTATAAAGGTGTGTGCATAGCCGTGCTCTTCATTTCATTTTTCATTTTTATTTGTTTTACCAGAGTACATCGCTCAGGCTTCAGCCTGTTTTTCAGGACTCTCTGGACACATATAAAAACAGACACCATACACGACTTATAACTACACAGTCATATAACTTAACTATAGGAATACGATAACGGTGAAAGTTCTGCCAACAGTATTACTGCATCAGTCCGTTTTTAAAAGTTGCTTGCGTTGTCTGTTGTCTCTGAACGGCAGAAAGTTCGTTCCACAACGTAGGGCCCTGGAACTGCAGACAACCTCTGAAGGACTGGACGTGAGCCTTTGGTACGTTCAACATGTGGGGGTCCCATTCCGACAGCTGCTTTGTAGCATACCGTGTTCGTCTGTGTAGCACAGGTGGAGACATCCATTTAAACATGTTCTGTAAGTAGGACGGCGCCTTGTTGTGAACTGCCTTGTACACGTTAACCAGTATGTTTCCTTTCGCTCGTTCGGAAAGTGACTCCATCCCAGCCTCTGCCAACAGGGTTTCGGTGGGTATACAGTCCTTGCGTCTACTGCCTGTAATGATTCTGGCAGCCCGGTTTAACAACCTGCTCAACTGCATCATTTTTGACTTGTTGGAATTTAAAAGTGATGGCATCCATGCCGTCGAACAGTAGTCCACATGTGAGTATAGCAGCGTTCTGCACATGACCTGCAGTATCTCCTTAGTCACAAAGGGTTTGGCACGACATAAGGCACCGAGACCCGACAGAAGCTTCTTGGTAGTTTTCTCAATGTGATCTGACCATTGTAGAGTTGAGTCCATAGTAACTCCAAGGTACGTGAAGGTGTTCACCTGCTCGAATGTGTTAACTCCATCTGTTACAGAAACAGTCTTCCCCGTGTGACGTAGTTTTTGAGACAAACCAAATACCATAGATTTAGTTTTGTCGGGATGAAGTGATAGCCTGTTTTCTTTAAACCAGTTAGCAGCTCTTTCCATGTCTGCGGATACAGCTTCTTCACACTCGCTCAGCAGGCTTGCCGAATAGTACAGAATAGTGTCGTCGGCGTACATATGGATGTTGCACTTCTCCACAACTTGAGGTAGGTCATTCACATACAAACAGAACAACAAAGGTCCCAAGACGCTCCCCTGTGGTACTCCGCATGTGACTTGAGTTAGCGTGGACTGTTTGTTTTGTACATCTACACACTGAAGGCGATCCGTGAGGTAAGATCGAAACCAGTTTACTGTTCCGATGTCAAAGCCCATCTTCTGCAGTTTTCGTAGTAGGATTTCGTGATTGACAGTGTCAAACGCTTTTCTAAGGTCGAGGAAAAGCGCAACCGTGACCTCATGGGCGTTAAATGCAGATTTAATGACTTCTACGACCTTCTGGACAGCAGTACCTGTACTGTGGTGTTTCCTGAATCCACTCTGGTGGGCCGTAAGTAGGCCATTTCTGTCCATGAAGTGCGCGACCTGGTTATGCACGATTCTCTCCATGACTTTGGAAGACACGTTAAGCACGGACACTGGACGGTAGTTGGAAACGTTGTCCCTGTTCCCTGCTTTGTATATTGGGGAGACTCTAGCCAATTTCCAGTCATTTGGAACTTGCCCCGTTGACATTGACAGGTTGAAGATGTGTGTCAACGGCTTGACGATGACTGGAGCAGAATCTTTCAGGAGTTTAGATGGGATCTTGTCAAGTCCTGTAGCCTTTTTAGTCTTGAGCTTAAGAAGCTCGTTCAGCACCGTCGTTTCTTCAACTGGCTGTAAGCAAAACGTTGATGTTGACTCAGGTACGTGACGAACGGGGTCGTCACTGGACACTGGGATGTCACTTGCAAGGTTTGATGCACAGGACGAGAAGTACTTGTTGAACTCCTCAGCCATTTCCGTAGGTTCTGATGTACAGCTATCGTCAGGTCGTTGTACCTTCTGGACTTGACATTTGCTTTTAGTTTTCCCCGTAAAAGTGTTGATTATTTTCCACATCAGACTGTGGTTGCCTTCCGCTTCAGAAATAGCACTTGCAAAGTGACTTTTCTTAGCCATCCTTACAGCTGAAGTTGTTTGATTCCTGAGAGACCTATAGCATTCCCAGTCTGTTGCTTCCCCTGTTTTGATGGCCTTGCGCCTCGCTGCATCTCTCTGGCCCATCAAGTTTTTAACACTGTCCGTCAGCCATGGCGCAGACCAGCCTTTTTCTTTCACTTGCTTCTCTTTGATAGGAGCATGAACTTCGGCCACATGTAGAAATATGTCCTTGAAGGCGTTCCATGCGTCCGAGGCATTTACACAGTCTAACACTGTCTCCCAGCGGACTGTTTTCAGGCTGTCAATAAAAGCTTGCTGACAGTAGCGTTTGTAGTTCCTGTACTCACATGTCCGGGCACCCCCGGTTTCCACCCCTGCCTTAGCACACGTCAGGATGAGATGGTGGTCGGACGCACCCCAGGTGACACTTTGACTCTGCTTGTGTCGGTCAGGGTTCGACACGAATATGTTGTCTATGCACGTTGCCGAGTGCTCTGTTATACGCGTTGGTTGGCGTATGAGTGGGACAAGTTGGTACAGACCCATAAGAAATTCCAAAGAAGATGATTCAGTTGTTGATTTCATTAAATCCACGTTAAAATCGCCCATGATCATCACATCGGCGTTTTCGTTTTCGGCAGTGGTGCTGAGATCGTGCACAAAGGAATCTGCTGCGTCCTTCCACTTACGTCCTGAGATAGGTGGCCGGTAGATACACGCGAGCAGTGTCTTACGCGCCTTTTCAGGTTTTATCTCCACACAGCAAACTTCAAGGTCAGTGTGTTCCAGATCTGATCGGCGTTGGGAGGGGATAGTCCGTTTGACGTAGACGCCAGCCCCGCCTCCGCGCCGGTCTCTGTCTCTCCTGTACAGGTTGTATCCACTGACTTCTACCACAGAGTTGGGGATGCTTTCCGCCAGTCTTGTTTCGTTGAGACCCAGTACATGTATCCTTGATCCCCCCAATAGTAGATGCTGGATTTCTTCCAGGTGACGCACAAGAGAAACTACATTGTAGAATGCATAGACCACGCCCTTCTTCCAGCTGTGCAGTCCCGTGGTATCAGGGCCAGGGTTTATCTCCACGTCCCCGCAGACGACAAGAGTACAGTCAACAGAGCAGTTCTCAAGTCCATAACTTTGGTTTATGCATACGTTAAGTGCAGATATATGATGTATAGTGGTAGTCCATATCTGATTACGTGACGTAATCACGTTATCTCCAATTGAATTGCCTAATTTTATACCTTTTTCATCATTGAACAATAATAATGCTAAAATAAACAGCACTAGCCAACTGTCGGAGTTCGCCATTGTTATTCTTGTCTACGGAAAACGTATTGTCAAGTAATATGGTTACAGCATTGGCACAGTGCCACATTCACATTTACATATCAATAAACAGCTAGGAATCTTACCCCAAGGCTGAGATTGCCACATCTACTTATTTGCATATGAATGCTCCGATAAAAATTCCACTACGTTAACTTCAGGTTTACCTATATTCCTAGGTCTAAAAGACAAATTCACACTCTGATAATAAAATACACAATTAGAACAGATATACAGTGCTTGAAGTACAACAGCAAGCCACAATATTGCACGAGTTTAGGGAGGCTACAATGTGTCTCGAAACGTATACAATCTGTGATCTAAAAGGGTCAGTAGCACAAAAAAACAGCACTAAGACTTATACTGAAGCACAAGTCAAAATTGCGTTTTTACATACAATTTATCTATCCCTATGATGCACAAAATTGGTATAGAGTAATCCCTACATGATACCTAGTTTTCTCTAACAATCGGAGTGATAAAATTGGGAGGCCTGAGGTCTACGGGGTGCCGTGCCCTCCCCACTTCAGAGAACAGTGAGGAACTGATCTGATATAGTACAGTTAAAAGTTTCAAAATCACAGAAATAATCAACAAAACAGGAAGCTTAATATGTAGTTTAACACTACATGTGAATTTAGGAAAAAATTATGCCTGTATACTGTGAGATTACGATGGATAGAGAAGATGGTGTTAGGAAGAAAAATTATGGCTACCTGGCACCTCGGTGACCTCTGACATTCGGTTTTTGTATTTCAAGTCTTGTCAAGTGTTTTCAGTATACAGTTAAAATTTTTATATTTACGAATTTTTCACTTTACATAGGAAGGCCTCCATAGGCAGAAAACTGAACGTAAGGATAGTATTTTGTATATCCGAAGTGAAATGTACGTTATTTGGTCCAATTGTTAAATATGAAATGTTAGACGGTACGAGCTACCAATCAAAACTTGGTTTACTTAATCGTTGGATTAATCTAAATGTCTTAGAATATAAAGATTTCTATAATGTATTGTTGGCGGTAAAGCATATCAGGGTTAAAAAAGCAATTAACCTGTTCAACCTTACTAAGGGCACTGTCCTTGTAAGAAATAGAAGTGACTTTTGGGTTCTGTGGAGGAAATAAAACTATCTATAGCAGGCTTGAAGAACCGGGCCCTGCATTAGGCTCTGGCCATGAGCAGACATTATTGGTTCCTTCAATTACATAAATGTTGTTAGACAAAGAGATACTGAGTTCCTTGTAGTTGCTAGGCTTATTACGTATCAGCTCAGAAATCATATCTGCCCTGCACTCTGAGTGAGAAATCAGCCCCCCAACCACCAGCGTCTCCAGAGTTCGGTTTTTCCGGATCGCTGAGCACAGGCTAGACTGCACTCCCCATGGTATATCTTATTCTTGTTGCCTTTACTATAACATTTTCTCCACCTAAGCCTCAGCGTCTTCAGCACCTTGTTTTTCTTCACACATTCTGTCAGCATGTCCACCGATGGCTCAACATTAAATGTCTCATGTTGGCTCTGTACACACGGAGACGCACCATTTGGTATCCCTAGATCATATACATATTCCCCCTGCGCAGGAAGCTGTAAATCAACGATCTCGAGTCTTGAATGTTCTGAGATGCTCTGTAGGGTCGCGGTTAGGTTACGGAATATCTTGACTTTTGAGTCCGTATGCAACGTCATCAAACAACATATCTTTAACCTTAAGGAACCGAGACGAGTGTGACTTTTAATCATACGGGCCAACTGCCAGTCAAACTCTGAGAATTCTATATCTCGCTCTCCAGGATAACCAATATTAATGACGAACTGTGCATTGACATGTTCTATCCTTGATACTGCCGACAATTGTTCAAAGGTACTTAACAATGGCAAGTAAGAGATATTAAGGCTGGTGCAATGGCAATAAGAAATTGGGCTGCTGCATATGATCACACTCTCTGCTCCACACCGTGGTATGTATGTGCGAATTAGAGAGTGAGTTCTAACACCATTTGATTCACCGATCATCGGAAATGGATAGAATGTCGTCGGACAAAGTGATACTGAGTTCCTTGTAGTTGCCAGGCTTATCACGTAACAGCTCAGAAATCATCTCTGCCCTACACTCTGAGTGAAAAATCATCCCCTCAATCACCAGCGTCTCCAGGGTTCGGTTTTCCCGGATCGCTGAGCACAGGCTGGAGAGGGACTCGTCGCTACAATTCCCATGGCATATTTTAGTGGTTGTTAACACCAGACCGCTTCCCCACCCAAGCCTCAGTGTCTTCAACACCTGGTTTTTCTTTACACATTCTGTGAGTTTGTGTACCATTGGCTCCACATTATATGTCTTACGTTGGTTCTCGGTTATCGCTATATAATATATTCCAGGAAGCTCGAACTCAACAACCTCAAGTCTTGTATGTTCTGAGATGCTCTGTAGGGTCGCTGTTAGGTTACCGAATATCTTATCTTCACAAAACATCCTCCTAATACCTAAATTTAACCTTAAAAAAAAGGACCTGAGACGAGTGTGACTTTCAACCATACGGGCCAACAGCCTGTCAAACTTTGAAAATTCTAGCTCATCTTCCTCTCCAGGATTATTACCAATACAAATGGAGAACTGTACATGTTCTATCCTTGCTACTGTCGACAAGTGTTCCAACGAACCTAACAATGGCAAATAAGAAATACCAAAAGGGTTGCTGGATATGACCACAGTCTCTGTGCCACACCTTGGTATGCATACACGCACTAGAGAGAAAGTTCTGACATCATCGTCAATCCAAAGTAATGTAACAGAACGCATTGCGTCATAATCTGATAATGCGTTTTCCAACACATCGAGATTCTCTTGTCTGGCACGTACAAGACGGCAGTTTATTGTGAGATGCTGTATGAAACTTGTACCGTGGCTTGCGGGCAGTTTCTTTTGGCAAGTCAGAACGTGTGCCAAACCAACAAACCAATTGGCATGATCACTGTCATCAAAATTATCCACGTTGTTTGTTGCGTGCTGAGACAGACAGGGTTCTACAATCTCGGCCAATTTGCCACCTGCACGATTTCTCCCAAGCCAAATGACACACAAAAGTGACAAAAGTTCCCTGTCCTCATCAGTTTGGGCTTTGTTTAGTTCCTTTGCAAACCTTTCAAACAGTGGGCGTGAATTCTCACCCAGAATCAAAAGTAACCAGTTTTGCACCGTCTCCCTGTACTTACGACGACAAGATACCACCAGTTCCCTGTTCACAACAGTACTATCTGACATACCAAACAAGCGACAAACACATTTCATTCCCTCTTCTCTGCTACTTCCATCCATGACCAGACCACTGATATAGCGGGCGGCCATGTATTCCTGAAACGTTTTGTGCAGAAAGGCGCAGTAGCAGGTGCGTCTGATTCTGCACACACACACACACACACACACACACACACTTGAGTCTTGTAAGGTTACTCATCACCAGGGAGTGAGATCTTGTGACTTCGGCGGCCAAACACTGAGGCACACAGTTGTACACACTTTGTAAATCAGTGGTCCCTTTTTAGCACTTATTATTGACCACTCACATTAGGCGAAAATCGATCGGACGACGAGTCTGCGAGCTCTACATTACGAGGAGGCATGACCCTGACGGGAAGGGGGGAACTTTGCCATTTCTTCGTCGGCATCAGGGTCATGCCTCCTCGTAATTCAGAGCTCGCAGACTCGTTTTCCGATCGATTTTCGCCTAATGTGAGGGGGGTATTATGGACCACACACATGCGCACATACATATATACACAGAAACTTAGCCACGTTTCGGATTGTGTGTCAGCAGCAAGAAGTAGAACTGCAGGAATGTGTGAGAAACATGGAAACGTAAGCAAAGTGAGTAGATCTATAAACCGGTTGTATAAAAGAAATCTGACTCCTACATTCCACCAACCAGATGAAATTATTTTCGGATGTACACTTTTATGGCAGGATTGGTCACCAAGTCTGGCCACACCGATCACAAGCTTATTGGTCTGGTTCTAAGGTCACGAAGAAACAAAGAAATGGACATGTTAACTTTTATTGACTTCAATTCGTGCATCATGGCACATATACATAGCATATATAAGGCACAGACCACCACCTATTGGTGGCAAATGTGTTCAAAATTTTTGATCTCTTCGATGCACAAATGCTTCAGCTAATTTTTCTAATGCTATGAAAAAAACCTGTATTCTACTTTACGTGTTTTCATAATAGATTTTGTCTTTGCGACTCTTACAACAAGATGGAGGGCAATGATGAAAGTAATAATTTTACATTGTCATTATCAACAGTAACATTCCAGGATTTTCTTTTAATTCAGTCTACAAAAGTTTGTCTTCTTTCGATATCCATTGGTGTCACCATAAAGTTTTATACTATTCTACCTGGAATCTTACAATTACATTGATACTAGTACGTGAAATGTTGGGGACAAAAACGTATACAATTTGTAAACAGAAAATTGAAATCTCTAAACTTTCAGATGTCGTCTGCCATCCTTCAATAATGTACAGGATAAAAATACAATGATATCATAACGTTTATAAGTCAAGTATATACAGAGTCAAAGCATACATGAATATTCATATGGTACCCAATTCAAGATAGGCTTCTAGTACTATAACGTCGCAAAGGTGTGTGCATAGCCGTGCTCTTGTCAAAGGTTCTGTTGTTAGTATACAGTAAACATTATTATATTTTCGAATTCCTAGCTTTACATATAGGAAGGCCTCCATAGGCAGGAAACAAAACGTAAGGATAATATTTTGTATATCGGAAATGAAATTTAAGTTCATCTTGTATTTGGTCCAGTTGTAAAATACGAAATGTTGGCTAGTGGATACTAATCAAAACTTTTTTTTTTTATCTAGCCGTTGGATCAATCTAAATTTAGTTGTTATGTTACAATTTGAATATCTAAATCCGTCGGAAAATAAAGTGCTTACCAACGTGCTTTCGATCAGTCCCCTGATCCTTATCAAGTTGACATGACCCAAGGCCTAAATCACACATCCAGGCCGGAAGTGTGACGTCAGCAAAGGGTCAAAGGTGCTTGGAAATCGGTATCAGCCCCCGTCTCGGTTGAGGGAAAATTTAGGATGTATTGGTTTTTATGATGTATTGTTGGTGGTAAAGCATATCATGGTTAAACAATCAATTCACCTGTTCAAGCTGTTGCTAAGGACACATGAGCCTGTATTCAGTGTATAGCCTGTAAAGGGAATAAAACTCGTATCTCCGATTTGAATAACCGGGCCCTGCATTAGGCTCTGTACATGAGCAGACGTCCATTCCAACAAAGTGATAATGAGTTCCTTGTAGTTGCTAGGCTTATTATGTATCAGCTCAGAAATCATAGCTGCCCTGGACTCTGATTGAGAAAGCATCCCCTCAAACACAAACGTCTCTAGAGTTGTGTTCTCCCGAATCGCTGAACACAGACTGGAGAGGGACTGGCTGCTGCAATATCTATGGTATACTAGTATCTTCCCGTTAACTATATAAGAAGCGTGGCCGACTCCCCACCTAAGCCTCAGTGTCTTCAGCACCTTGTTTTTCTTTACACATTCTGTGAGCATGTCCACCGATGGCTCCACATTAAATGCCTCATGAGACGCATCATCGGGTATCGCTAGATCATATTCCCGGAGAAGTTCGAACTCAACGACCTCGAGTCTTGTATGTTCTGAGATGCTCTGTAAGGTCCGTGGTTAAGGTTACTGAAATCTCTTGGGCGGTTTAAGGGCCTTATGCCGGCACCATCCCCCCTAAAATACTTTCTAAACATTCAGGGACCCTGAGACCAGGGGGGGACTTTTTAACCATTACGGGGCCAAAAAACC
>NC_049980.1:33833544-33838508 GCF_000003815.2 Branchiostoma floridae | reverse complement strand
ATTCAGTTGTTGATTTCATTAAATCCACGTTAATTTCGCCCATGATCATCACATCGGCGTTTTCGTTTTCGGCAGTGGTGCTGAGATCGTGCACAAAGGAATCTGCTGCGTCCTTCCACTTACGTCCTGAGATAGGTGGCCGGTAGATACACGCGAGCAGTGTCTTACGCGCCTTTTCAGGTTTTATCTCCACACAGCAAACTTCAAGGTCAGTGTGTTCCAGATCTGATCGGCGTTGGGAGGGGATAGTCCGTTTGACGTAGACGCCAGCCCCGCCTCCGCGCCGGTCTCTGTCTCTCCTGTACAGGTTGTATCCACTGACTTCTACCACAGAGTTGGGGATGCTTTCCGCCAGTCTTGTTTCGTTGAGACCCAGTACATGTATCCTTGATCCCCCCAATAGTAGATGCTGGATTTCTTCCAGGTGACGCACAAGAGAAACTACATTGTAGAATGCATAGACCACGCCCTTCTTCCAGCTGTGCAGTCCCGTGGTATCAGGGCCAGGGTTTATCTCCACGTCCCCGCAGACGACAAGAGTACAGTCAACAGAGCAGTTCTCAAGTCCATAACTTTGGTTTATGCATACGTTAAGTGCAGATATATGATGTATAGTGGTAGTCCATATCTGATTACGTGACGTAATCACGTTATCTCCAATTGAATTGCCTAATTTTATACCTTTTTCATCATTGAACAATAATAATGCTAAAATAAACAGCACTAGCCAACTGTCGGAGTTCGCCATTGTTATTCTTGTCTACGGAAAACGTATTGTCAAGTAATATGGTTACAGCATTGGCACAGTCCCACATTCACATTTACATATCAATAAACAGCTAGGAATCTTACCCCCAGGCTGAGATTGCCACATCTACTTATTTGCATATGAATGCTCCGATCAAAATTCCACTACGTTAACTTCAGGTTTACCTATATTCCTAGGTCCAAAAGACAAATTCACACTCTGATAATAAAATACACAATTAGAACAGATATACAGTGCTTGAAGTACAACAGCAAGCCACAATATTGCACGAGTTTAGGGAGGCTACAATGTGTCTCGAAACGTATACAATCTGTGATCTAAAAGGGTCAGTAGCACAAAAAACCAGCACTAAGACTTATACTGAAGCACAAGTCAAAATTGCGTTTTTACATACAATTTATCTATCCCTATGATGCACAAAATTGGTATAGAGTAATCCCTACATGATACCTAGTTTTCTCTAACAATCGGAGTGATAAAATTGGGAGGCCTGAGGTCTACGGGGTGCCGTGCCCTCCCCACTTCAGAGAACAGTGAGGAACTGATCTGATATAGTACAGTTAAAAGTTTCAAAATCACAGAAATAATCAACAAAACAGGAAGCTTAATATGTAGTTTAACACTACATGTGAATTTAGGAAAAAATTATGCCTGTATACTGTGAGATTACGATGGATAGAGAAGATGGTGTTAGGAAGAAAAATTATGGCTACCTGGCACCTCGGTGACCTCTGACATTCGGTTTTTGTATTTCAAGTCTTGTCAAGTGTTTTCAGTATACAGTTAAAATTTTTATATTTACGAATTTTTCACTTTACATAGGAAGGCCTCCATAGGCAGAAAACTGAACGTAAGGATAGTATTTTGTATATCCGAAGTGAAATGTACGTTATTTGGTCCAATTGTTAAATATGAAATGTTAGACGGTACGAGCTACCAATCAAAACTTGGTTTACTTAATCGTTGGATTAATCTAAATGTCTTAGAATATAAAGATTTCTATAATGTATTGTTGGCGGTAAAGCATATCAGGGTTAAAAAAGCAATTAACCTGTTCAACCTTACTAAGGGCACTGTCCTTGTAAGAAATAGAAGTGACTTTTGGGTTCTGTGGAGGAAATAAAACTATCTATAGCAGGCTTGAAGAACCGGGCCCTGCATTAGGCTCTGGCCATGAGCAGACATTATTGGTTCCTTCAATTACATAAATGTTGTTAGACAAAGAGATACTGAGTTCCTTGTAGTTGCTAGGCTTATTACGTATCAGCTCAGAAATCATATCTGCCCTGGACTCTGATTGAGAAAGCATCCCCTCAAACACAAACGTCTCTAGAGTTGTGTTCTCCCGAATCGCTGAACACAGACTGGAGAGGGACTGGCTGCTGCAATATCTATGGTATACTAGTATCTTCCCGTTAACTATATAAGAAGCGTGGCCGACTCCCCACCTAAGCCTCAGTGTCTTCAGCACCTTGTTTTTCTTTACACATTCTGTGAGCATGTCCACCGATGGCTCCACATTAAATGCCTCATGAGACGCATCATCGGGTATCGCTAGATCATATTCCGGAGGAAGTTCGAACTCAACGACCTCGAGTCTTGTATGTTCTGAGATGCTCTGTAGGGTCGTGGTTAGGTTACTGAATCTCTTGGCGTTTGAGGCCTTATGCGGCACCATCCCACTAAATACTTCTAACATCAAGGACCTGAGACGAGTGTGACTTTTAATCATACGGGCCAAAAGCCTGTCAAACTCTGAAAATTCTATGTCTCGCTCTCCAGGATCAGAATCAATAGAAATGCTGAACTGTACGGTAACATGTTCTATCCTTGATACTGCCGACAATTGCTCCAACGTACTTAACAATGACGAAGAAGAAATGTTAACAATGTTGTTGCCTATGAACACTCTCTCTGTTCCACACCGTGGTATGAATGTGCGCACTGAAGAGGACGTTCCAACACTATCATCAAACCAAAGTAATGTCACAGAACGCATTGCGCCATAATCTGATAATGACCTTTCCAACATACCAACTTTCTCCTGTTGTGCGCCATCTACACGTCCGCAGTGGATTGTGAGATGTTGTATGAAATTTGCACTGTGTTTCTTTTGGAAAGTCAGTATGTGTGCCAAACCAACACACCAATCGGCATGATCATCACGGTAAACTATTAAATCCCCTAGGTTCCAAGTCAAACGACCAGGTACTTTGAAATCACACCCTTGAACTGTTGTATCAAGGCACACGTTCTCACCAAAAACACATACGTTATTTGCTGCGCGCTGAGGCAGGCAGGGTGCTACAATCTCGGCCATTTTCCCACCCGCACAACTTGTTCCAAGCCACATGATACACAAAAATGAGAAAAGTTCCCTATCCTTATCAATTTGGGCTTTGTTTAGTTCCTCTGCAAACCGTTCAAACAGTGGGCGTGAATTCTCACCCAGAATCAAAAGTAACCAGTTTTGCAATTCCCTGTGCTTAGGATGAGAAGTTACAATTAGTTCTCTGTTGACAACAGCAGCATCTGACAAACCAAACAAACGACAAACACATTTCATCCCCTCTTTTATGCTATTTCCATCCATGACCAGGCCACTGATGTAGCGGGCGGCCATGTATTCCTGAAACGTTTTGTGCAGAAAGCAGCAGTAGCAGGTGCGTCTGATTCTGGAGAAAGAATAATCTCTGGTCAGGAGGCCCATGTTCAACATGTTATCGGCAGTTGTGCCGTACTTCTTTTTGATCTCATTTATGTTAAACTGGAGCTGCTCCTGCTCTAGCCCCTCCCATGACAGTTTTCCTAGGCCTCGTAAGGCTTCTTCTATGGTAGGAGGAAGTTTATCACCTTCCATCGGAATGGATTTCTTTGTACAGAATCGCTTAGCAACTGAATGAACAATATCTTGATATAGTTCATCTTTGCTAGAGGGCAGTTGGTTGTTGTTATCCTCCCACACAACACATATGAGTACATTATTGAGGGGATTAACTACTATTCTTAACAAATTAATGTTACTGTGAAGTTGTTTGATTAGTTTTGAGGCAGACTCTGGTGAGTTAGAAAAGTATTTCTGTATGAACTCCTCTGAATTTTTCTCACCGAAGCCTACAAGTTTGTAGAACTGGTGACATTTCTCCAGGTCTTTGACACAGTGGTACGGCCTGGATGTCACCAGGACATGACAGTTCCTGAGGATTTTACCCTGAATCAAGTCCACCACATCTGTGACTTCCCTAGCTGCCTGACTGAGCTCATCTAGACCGTCGAGGACGAAGAGAACATCATCCTGGTTCTCTTGGATGTAGGACCAGAGCTGGTCTGGGGTTGTTTTTGTGTCCTTTGGTAGGAGCTGCTCAAATATTTCATCTTTTATTTTCCCAGCTAAGTGTCGCATTTCCAGAAAGAACACAATCTTAAACCTGTCCAGTTTCCCACAGGACCAATCATAGGCAAGTTTCTGACAAGAGCACGACTTCCCAATGCCTGGGTCCCCCTCTACCCTTACTTTTCTGACATCTGACCTGACGTTAACTTGGCTAATTTCATTTTCACCTTCACTCGCAATTGTGCTATAAATATCTACTAAGCTTACGATAGTGTCTGCGTCCTCAAGGTGCCCCCTACCGTCACTGCGATGTAGCTGCAGGTTGGTGTAGACCTCTCCAAGATGCAGGTTGAAGTCTTCGCACCACGGTAGAGGCCGCACATGCGCATACCCTGTAGCGTACAGGTCCTTCAGACAAGCGATGACGTCACCAGGCACGTCAGACGGTCCTGTGTGACGTGATATGTTGGATATGTGTAAAACATTGTCCCGTTGATTATACTTGAATGTAAGTTCATCTGTGACTGTAGTTAACATAATGATGCAATTTTTAAGACTTTATATCCGTACACAAAATAAAGCGCTTACCAACAAGCTTTCGATCAGTCCTCTGATCCTTCTCAAGTTGTAATGACCCAAAACCTAAGTCGCACTTCCGGAATGGAAGTGTGACGTCAGTAAAGGGTCAAACGGCCCCCGTCTCGGTTGAGGGAAGGTTGATGGGCTCTGATGTAAATAGCCTCTTTCACTCCCCTGAGAAAGTAATCCTGTTCGGAATCATCCATTCATTCATTCATTCATCCCATAGCCTTTTAATCAGCCGTAGGCTGATTAATTAGCCGTAGGGGCAGCACAACATGT
>NC_049980.1:33832685-33833442 GCF_000003815.2 Branchiostoma floridae | reverse complement strand
GTTGCGACACCTCCGATGTTTTGACTGAGCTGGGCCGTCTATGCTCGAGAAACCTGGTTCTGAGACGCGGCTAGTTTCAGCTACGTAGGATTCCTGGCAAGGGCCACGGATGTTATGGCCTTGGCAGGGGATGTGGTAAATGACACCACACTTGTCAGCCTTTGGAGTTTTATCCTTAGGAGCAACCAAATACTGTCTCAGGGTCTTTGTGCGTTTGAAGCACGTTATGACGCCGTGCGTGTCAAAAATTCTCCTGAGGGCCTCTGAGAGGTTTTTTACGTACGGGAGTATGACAAAACCTCTGTTAACTCGATTAGGATTACGGTAAGCAGACCTGGGTTTTTCTATACCGGTTAAGTCTACCTTATCAATGGCCAAACCAGGGTAGCCACATTGTTTAAGCGCGGATACCAGATGTTCCTTCTCTGATTGTATGTCTTCTTGTTCCGCAATCACAGTTTCAGCTCTATGGAACAAGGTCCTAACCGCTCCAAGTTTATGGTCAAGAAGGTGGTTAGAGGCAAAATTAAGATACTGATCAGTGTGGGTGGGTTTGCGGTATATCTAATGCGAAGAGAACCGTCTTCTTGGATCACAGTCAAGGTGTCTAGAAAAGTGAGCGACTTGTTCTGTTCCTCTTCTGTAGTAAACTTGATGTCAGGATCTAAGCTATTAAGGTGATCAAGGAATTCTTGTGGATTTATCTTCATGAGGATGGTAAAGGCATCATCATCCTATGCTAAACCATCAAAAAGTA
>NC_049980.1:33817644-33832585 GCF_000003815.2 Branchiostoma floridae | reverse complement strand
CCTCAACCAAGACGGGGGCCGGTACCGACTGTTAAGCACCTTTGGCCCTTTACTGACGTCACACTTCCGTTCCGGAAGTGCGACTTAGGTTTTGGGTCATTACAACTTGAGAAGGATCAGAGGGCTGATCGAAAGCTTGTTGGTAAGCGCTTTATTTTGTGTACGGATATAAAGTCTTAAAATTGTATCATTATGTCCTGTTGATTATATTAGGTTTTGATTTGAATGATTCATATTTGCCGATAGGAATTTTTCTCCACGATATGTGTAGCTGAGAAAGAGTCTCAGCTACACATATCGTGGAGAAAAATTCCTATCGTATTATCATAGAGCTCGTTGGATTTCCACCTCAAAACGTATGCAAAACAGATACTTATTTGCTTTATTGTCATGATATAACTATGTCAATCATCACTTAACCTACATACATACTAAAACGATCACTGTTTGAGTTCTTTCAAATATTTCAACGCTCTTGAAGTTCCAGAATAAGCTACTAGGAAGCCAAACTAATCAATCAAAAGATATCTGCAACCAATAATAAATCTAAACCACAGGTGATCCGGAAAACTAACTAAGAAGTTCCATCGAAGTACTGTGAAAACCCGTCAGGAGCCACAAATCTACTACCAAAGCATGAAGCATAAAACCAATTCATCCCGCCGTTAATGAAGATGTTTATCCAATAGGGTTTCATTCAACAGTAATTGCAAGTTCCATCTTACCTTTTGTAGTTTTACTGTGCGAGCTCGTTCTTTTCAGTTGATCAACAACATGCTGGTGGTCCCCCTTCTTCAAAATCTCCACAAACTCCTCGGGTGTACACGTTTCCTTCTTTGTTAGGAGCTCCAGTAGAGCCTCGGCCCTGCCTGGCGCGGTTGTTCTGCTCATGGCGACCTCCTTGTCTTCGGGAAAGTCCAGCAGTCCCCTCTCGATGAAGTGGGGAATCAGTTTCTCAACTTGTAGTCTCTTCCTCAGAAGGGTGTAGTTGTTTCTGATCAAGTCTTCTATAGTTTGTGCTGGGTCTGTGTGAGTAAAAGGAAGTATAATGTTAAACTTATCTAGCCATAAATAACTGACATCACCTTTTACAACTGACAATGATCTAGTTATAATAGATACTGTTTAAGGTGTCAACCATGCATAACATACTGTGCAACTATTCTGTTCGTTTGCTATCGCTCCATAATCATTGTGTTAACTAACCACAGAATATACCTTATACCTTCACTAGATGATTTATTAAACATTTTCGACTGACACATCATAAATGCTCCTGGTTGATGAGACATTAAAAGATAAAAGATATTTATGGCTTATCTAATGCAAAGAGATACACATTGCTGTCATTTCACCGGGCCAGTCCCTTTCTGGGTATGAAGCATTTTGATCATGATTGAAAACGTCTGAACTCCTGTTGGTAATAAATATCAAAGTCAATGGAGGTATTTCTGAACTCTCACCTTGTGTGGCTTGTTGTATCTGTTCTGCGCTATCTGCACATATGTCTTGTACTTTGGAGCTGGTCTCTGCCCTCTGGTTATCGCGGACTTCCTCCACCAAACGATTCAACTGTCTATGACTCACTTCTTGGGCCAAGATCAGATCTTTGACCTCCATGTCCTCCTTGTACAGTTGCTCCAGCAGGATGAGATACTCAGTTGCTAGTTCTGGGTCGATGCTGGAGTCGAGTCTCTTTGAAATCTTGTCTCTGTCCCCACCGAGAGCGACCAGGATTTCAGTCAGTTCCTTCCACAGTCTGTAAAAGTCTTCTTCAGACAACTCCGTGCCCGAAATGTGTCCGTAATTGGCGTTTCTAAATCTTCGGAGTCTGTCCCGTTCGCTTGAGTACGGTGCATCTTTACCGAGTTCTAACCACACCAGTTCTTTCAAGAGGAGTTCTAAAAGTGATATATCAAACCCCTGTGCAGTGTCAGGGACATCACCACTGGGATACAGTGTTTTCTGCTGACCAGGATTTAAGTTCAGTACCCTGTGCTTTTTACCTTGCTTTTTAGGCATTTCTCCATGATAGAGATGTCTCTTATGCTTCATTAGCTGCTCACGAAGACTTGGGGGGCTCATTTTCTGGACTTCGTCCTCAAATATTTTCCTGACCAGCGCAGTCCCCTCGTCCACCAGCAGAGCTGCCAGTTTGGCGCCCCGAGCCGTACCTGGGGTGTAGACCGGGTCCGGGCTGCTGGGCTTACTCAGGGCCATGGCGTTGTGACTGTCTCACCCGTAGCTACTCTCCAGTTGATATATTAGCAGGTTAATGTTCTTCTGTCAGTGGACTCCATTCAAACATGGCTTACCTCAAATTTCCAATTCACAATAAAAATCGTTGAAGTTGTCAAGCAATTTCTGCCCAGAAACATGTACGACCACAGCGGCACAGGTAAGCTTCAGCTCAAGCAGTACAGAGAGGCGAATGGAAGTTCTTCAGTCACAGTTTCTCACCGAAAGCAAATACTTGGCTTACTCAGGGTCATGGCGGTGTCCAAAATGTCGCCAGCTAGAAACGTCTAGATAGTTTCTGAAGTTGTCAAAGTAATCTTTTTCCAGAACATGTAAGGCAAGCCGATCACAAAAGCAGTCCACTCAAGTGAAGTTTACATGGGCATTTGGAAGAGGAAAATGACATTTCTTTGTCACAGGTCGTCAATGAGAGCAAACTTTCAGTTCGACAAGATGGCGGCTGGGCAAGTGGAAAGACAAGAATGCGTCTTTGTCTACCTTTGCACACGTGAGAATGAATCACTCTAACGTTACAGCCTGGGGCGAGTTGTGATATTTACCTCTGCTGCACTACATGGTACGTTTTCGGCGCTATCTGTGGGTGGCTGGCTGGCTGCTTGGGTTTGTGTGTTAACAGCATAACTGGAGAAGCTATGAATGGATCTTCATGATATTTGGCACATATGTAGGTGTAAGGGAAATAAAAGTCAGGTTCGATAATGGACCGGCTAGCGGCTCTCTAAGGTACTGCAGCTGAACTTCAGGCTTTGGTATCTCTTGAGTGGAAAATAGCTCTTGGGGGAGGGAGTAACTCAGGTTTTGGCAAGCCGCAACTCTTCTTGAACTGCAGTGGGCCCTTTTTGTTGGAAGAGGATAACTCGAGCAGAGATTCGTGAAGTTCCGCTGTTTATGGCGAATAACATTATGTTCCTTTGGCTAATATAATGAAATCAGTGACAAATCAGGACCTAATGTATATACAATAATGAGGAAAACTGACAATGCGGCTACATTCTAAGCTGTAGTGTAAAGATAACAGCTGTCACCGGTCCACAGAGTGCTGGTATGGAATACATGACATGACATGTCATGATCAGCGGGCCGCCGAAAGCAGAAGTATTTTTGTCAAGATGGCGGCTTCGATACGTCACTTTCATTGTTTACCTTTTGCACACCTGAGACTGAGCCATTCCACAGCAGGGGGGGGGGGGGGGGTGGTGACTTCTGATATTTGTTCACATCATGATATTGAATGATCCATTATGATAAGACTAATCTTTTCATTCCGGTTGATGATAGTACATAATTATACAAGGCTCATTATCGAAAACAAACGAAATGTTAGAACACAACGAGTTTACAAAAAACAGTTGATTGAACCAGCCCAGTGACCCTGACCGAGGTCAAGGACTATGTGTAACTCGAGGTTCTGCAGCATTATACGAATACAACTCAAGGGACTGGTCCATTCTATTCATGACTACTTTCAGTCGAACGGAAAGTTGAGCAACACAATTTTGACTAATCGTCATGTCGTTGTCCGGGTGCCTGATGTAGATCACTAATAATCTTGCGACGAATCTTCCGTTGGAATAAGAAAGAGGAAAACTTAAAATTTACAGGTTCCGATGCTTGTATTTATGCCTCTCTGGTGTTAAATAGTCGTGACGAAGCGAGTCTCAGCACAGACGAATCTCCCAGTGGCAATGAAAACAGTTCCTCAGCATTAAGTTTGCTAAGGATGAAGTCGTGAGGCCATATTTTATGGGCAGGCATCATGTGACGGCACAGTTATATATTTATATGCCGTTAGATGTCGTGTCACGCTCTCACCAGGCATGCAACAAGTGTTACTTCGACTGACTGCTTCAGAGTTAGAAACTTCTGGAGGATGGACAGTACTTGTTGATGCGCTCTCGAGTGCATCCGTGTCAGAAAAGTGATTATAATAAAAGAAGTTAGCCTTCTTTTCCAGTCCGCAATCCCGCCTGTCCCCAGAACCTGCCGTGGCCTGTCCAGGGACCACCTCCACGTGTTCTCAGCCTGTCGGTTTGGGACGAATAAATGTCACTGATTCCCCGAACTTGTGGTCTCCTCTCTCTCTCTCTCTCTCTCAAATGCAGACACCTTGGCATACACACACACAGGCAAACATATTCACGCATTAAACACACTACACCTTCAAGAGTCCAAAAATATCTTCTTTGTTGGTCTTTACAAACAAAACAATTTGTAATTGCCATAGTTTTCATCCAATTCGCATACTTGTTGATGCGCTCTGGTGTGCATCTGTGTCAGAAAAGTGATTATAATAAAGAAGTTAGCAATTTTTTCCAGTTCGCAATCCCGCCTGTCCCCAGAACCTGCCGTGACCTGTCCAGGGACCACCTCCACGTGTTCTCAACCTGTCTGGGTTGGGACGAATAAATGTCACTGATTCCCCGAACTTGTGGTCTCCTCTCTCTCTCTCTCTCTAAAATGCAGACACCTTGGCATACACACACACAGTCAAACATATTCACGCATTAAACACACTACACCTTCAAGAGTCCAAAAATATCTTCTTTGTTGGTCTTTACAAACAAAACAATTTGTAATTGCCATAGTTTTCATTCAATTCGCATACTTGTTGATGCGCTCTGCCTCTTGTGTGCATCCGTGTCAGAAAAGTGATTATAATAAAGAAGTTAGCCTTTTTTCCAGTCCGCAACACCGCCTGGCCCCAGAACCTGCCGTGGCCTGTCCAGGGACCACCTCCACGTGTTCTCAGCCTGTCAGGGTTGGGACGAATAAATGTCACTGATTCCCCTGAACTGTTGGTCTTCTTTGTTGCACACATGCACACCCGCACAGGGACACACACACACACACATACACACACACACACACACACACAGGCGCGTGCAGATGCACACACTTGAGTCTTGTAACGTTACTCATCACCAGGGAGTGAGATCTTGTGACTTCGGAGGCACACAGTTGTACACACTTTGTAAATCAGTGGTCCCTTTTTAGCACTTATTATGGACCACTCACAATCGATCGGACGACGAGTCTGCAAGCTCTACATTACGAGGAGGCATGACCCTGACGCGAAGGGGGGAACTTTGCCATTTCTTCGTCGGCATCAGGGTCATGCCTCCTCGTAATTCAGAGCTCGCAGACTCGTTTTCCGATCGATTTTCGCCTAATGTGAGGGGGGTATTATGGAACACGCACATGTGCACATACATATATACACAGAAACTTAGCCACGTTTGGGATTGTGTGTCAGCGGCAAGAAGTGGACCTGCAAGAATGTGTGAGAAACATGGAAACGTAAGCAAAGTGAGTATATATTAAACAGATTGTCTAAAAGAAATCTCATTTTCGGATTTTATGGCAGGGTTGATCACGAAGTCTGGCCACACCGATCACAAGCTTATTGGCCTGGTTCTATGGTCATGAAGAAACAAAAGAAATGGACATGTTAACTTTTATTGACTTTAATTCGTGTATCATGGCACATATACATAGCATATATAAGGCAGAGACCAACTTCTGTTGGTGGCAAACGTGTTCAAAATCTTTGATCTCTTCGATGCACAAATGTTTCAGCTAATTTTTCTAATGCTATTAAAAAAACCTGTATTCTACTTTACATGTTTTCATAATAGGTTTTGTCTTTGCCACTCTTACAACAAGATGGAGGGCAATGATGAAAGGAATAATTTTACATTGTCATTATCAACAGTAACATTCCAGGATTTTCTTTTTAATTCAGTCTACAAAAGTTTGTCTTCTTTCGATATCCATTGGTGTCACCATAAAATTTTATACTATTCTACCTGGAATCTTACAATTACATGTCAAAGCATACATGAATATTCATATGGTACCCAATTCAAGATAGGCTTCTAGTACTATAACGTCGCAAAGGTGTGTGCATAGCCGTGCTCTTGTCAAAGGTTCTGTTGTTAGTATACAGTAAACATTATTATATTTTCGAATTCCTAGCTTTACATATAGGAAGGCCTCCATAGGCAGGAAACTGAACGTAAGGATGGCATTTTGTATATCCGAAGTGAAATTTAAGTTTATCTTGTATTTGGTCCAATTGTACAGTATGAAATGTTGTCTAGTGGCTACTAATCAAAACTTTTTTTATTTAATCGTTGGATCAATCTAAATGTTTTAGAATATAAAGATCTGTATTATGTATTGTTGGCGGTAAAGCATATCAGGGTTTAACAATCAAACTGTTCAACCTTGCTAAGGGCACCATTCTTGTAAGAAATAGAAGTGACTTTTGGGTTCTGTGGAGGGAATAAAACTATCTATAGCAGGCTTGAAGAACCGGGCCCTGCATTAGGCTCTGGGCTTGGGCAGACATTCTGAGTTCCTTCAGATGTGTCATGATCGTCAGAGATATCATCATCGTCGTCAACAGAGATATCTTCAACATCATCAACATAAATGCTAACAGCTACAGACAAAGTTATACTGAGTTCCTTGTAGTTGCTAGGCTTATTACGTACCAGATCAGAAATCATCTCTGCCCTGCACTCTGAGTGAAAAAATAGTCCCTCAACCACCAGCGTCTCCAGAGTTCGGTTTTCCCGGATCGCTGAACACAGGCTGGAGAGGGACTCATCGCTGCAATCTCCATGGTATATATTAAATGGTGTGAACAGATCGAATTCGCTTCCCCACCAAAGCCTCAGTGTCTTCAGCACCTGGTTTTTCTTTACACATTCTGTGAGCGTGTGCACCATTGGCCCCGCATCAAATGTCTCATGTTGGTTCTCGTTCCCAGGAAGCTCGAACTCAACGACCTCGAGTCGTGTATGTTCTGAGATGCTCTGTAGGGTCTCTGTTAGATTACTGAATATCTTGGCTCCTGAGTCCGTACACAGCAGCGCCATACAAGAACTTATCCCTAGCTTTAAGGACCTGAGACAAGTGTGACTTTCAACCAGACGGGCCAACAACCTGTCAAATGAGAATCCTATGTCTCGCTCTCCAAGATTATTACCAATATTCATGACCCACGTAGACTGTACATGTGCATTGACATGTTCTATCCTTGGTACTGACAACAATTGTTCTAACATACTTAACAATAACAAAGTCATAACACCACCCTTGCTGCGTATGATCACACTCTCTGTTCCACACCTTGGTATGTATGTGCGCAATAGAGAGCAAGGGTCAACATTCTCAATCCCAAGTAATGTTACAGAACGCATTGCGTCATAATCTGATAAGGCATTTTCTAACACACCAAGCTTCTCTTGTGCGGCATCTAAAAGATCGCAGTCTATTGTGAGATGCCGTATGAAACTTGTACCATGGCTTGTGGGCAGTTTCTTTTGGCAAGTCAGAACGTGTGCCAAACCAACACACCAATAGGCACGATCATCAGGGTAAAACCTTAAATCCTCTCCGTTGAATCCAAAATCATCTAGTTTGTTTGTTGCGTGATGAGACATACAAGTTGCTACAATCTCGGCCATTTTCCCACCTGCAAACGTTGTCCCAAGCCACATGGTGCACAAAGATGACAAAAGTTCCCTGTCCTCATCAGTTTGAGCTTTGCTTAGTTCCTCTGCAAACTTTTCAAACAGTGGGCGTGAATTCTCACCCAGGATCAGAAGTAACCAGTTTTGTACCTCCCTATACTCACGATAGCAAGTTACAATCAGTTTACTGTTCACAACAGCAGCATCTGACATACCAAACAAGCGACAAACACATTTCATCCCCTCTTCTCTGCTACTTCTATCAATGATCAGGCCACTGATGTAGCGGGCGGCCAAGTATTCCTGAAACGTTTTGTGCAGAAAGGCGCAGTAGCAGGTGCGTTTGATTCTGGAGAAAGAGTAATCTCTAGTCAGCAGGCCCATGTTCAACATGTTATCGGCAGTTGTGCCATACTTCTTTGCGATCTCATCTATTTTAAACTGGAGCTGTTCCTGCTCCAGTCCCTCCCAGGACAGTTTTTCTAGATCTTTCAAGGCTTCTTCTATAACAGGGGGACGTTTGTCACCTTCCATTGTAATGTTTGTCTTCGTACAGAATCTCTTCGCAACTGAATGAACAATCATTTCGTATAGTTCATCCTTGCTAGAGGGCATTTCTTTGTTGTTTTCCTCCCACACAACACAAATAAGCACATTATTGAGGGGGTTGATTACTATTCTTAACAAACTACTGTTACTTTGAAGTTGCTTAATAAGTTTTGAGGCAGACTCTGGGGACTCACAAAAGTATTTGTGTATGAACTCCTTTGAATTTTCCTCACTGTAGCCCACAATTTTGTAGAATTGGTGACATTTCTCTAGATCTTTGACACACTGGTATGGCCTGGAGGTCGCCAGAACATGACAGTTCCTGAGGATTTTACCCTGAATCAAGTCCACCACATCTGTGACTTCCCTAGCTGTCTGACTGAGCTCATCTAGACCGTCTAGGATGAAGAGAACATCATCCTGGTTCTCTTGGATGTAGGACCAGAGCTGGCCTGGGGTGGTCTTTGTATCTTTTGGTAGAAGCTGCTCAAATATTTCATCTTTTACCTTCCCGGTCAAGTGCCGCATTTCCAGAAAGAACACAACTTTAAACCTGTCCAGTTTCCCACAGGACCAATCATAGGCAAGTTTCTGACAAGAGCACGACTTCCCAATACCAGGGTCCCCCTCTACTCGTATCTTTCTGACACCTGACCTCACGTTACCTTGGCTACCTTCATCCGCCCTTGTATTGTAAATATCTGCCAAGCTTACGATAGTGTCTGTCTCTTGGAAGTGACCCCTGTCGTCCCTTCGCTGGAGCTGCAGGTTGGTGTAGACTTCTCCAAGATGCAGGTTGAGGTCTTCGCACCACGGTAGAGGCCGCACATGCGCATACTCTGTAGCGTACAGGTCCTTCAGGCAGGCGATGACGTCATCAGCTACGTCAGAAGGCCCTGTGTTATGTGGATATCGTTTTATTGATTATGCAAGTTAGGTATTAATTTGGATAATATGTATTTGTCGATGTTTCTCTTTATCAGCTACATATGTCATGGATGAAAAGTCATAATTAGGTATGTTGGATTTGCGAGGTCCCATCAATAATTATGCGAAATAGATACTTATTTGCATTATTGTCATGATATACCTATGTCAATAATCACTTAACCTACATACATACTAAAATGATGACGACCTATTTTAATAGGTAACTAGAAAAGTATTTAAAGGCACTTTTCTAGTTAACTGCTTGCAAATATTTCGACGCTCCTGCAGTTCCAGAATATGCTACTAGAGGGACAGACCTATACATCAAAATCTATCTGCAACCAATAAATCTAAACCACAGGTGGCCCAGAAAGCAAGATATTAAACTAGGAAGTTCTGCTAAAGTACTGTAAAACTCCACCAGGAGGCCCAAACATAACTTTAAACATTTTCTTTTTGTCACAAACTACCAAAGCATCAAGCATAAAACCAAGCCGTCCATCTTACTTTTTGTAGTTTTACTCTCCGTACTCGTTCTTTTCAGCTGATCTGCAACATGCCGGTGGTCCCCTTTCTTCAAAATCTCCACAAACTCCTCGGGTGTGCACGTGCCCTTCTGGGTCAGGAGCTCCAGTAGAGCCTCGGCCTTGTCTGGCGTGGTTGTTTTGCTCATGGTGACCTGCTTGTCTTCGGGGAAGTCCAGCAGTCGCCTCACGATGAAGTGGGGAATCAGTTTCTCAACTTGTAGTCTCTTCCTCAGAAGAGTGTAGTTGTTTCTAATCAAGTCTTCTATAGTTTCTGATGAGTCTGTGGGGATAATTTAAGGAAGTTGTCAACATTAAGGTGTTAAACGTATCTAGCTATAAACAATTGACACCACGTTTCAAAAGGTGAAGCATGTACAGCATACCGTCTGGTACTGTTCGTTAACTACAGATTAGAGTTATACGATCCTTTCTTAGAAGATTTAACGTTCTCATGTGACATAACGTGTTATCAATGAATGCTCCTCTTTGATGTAACAACAAATGATAACAAATATTGACGACTTATCTAATGATACTTAATATTGTTGTCATTTCATCGGCTCAGTCCCGATCTGGTATTTTGATCTTGCTTGAAAACGTATGAACTCCTGTTGGTAAAAATATTAAAGTTAATGGAGGTATTTCAGAACTTTTACCTTGTTGCATCTGTTCTGCGCTGTGACTTGTGTCTGCACATTTTTGTACTTTGGAGCTCGTCTCTGCCATCTGGTTATCGCGGACTTCCTCCACCAAACTTTTCAACTGTCTCTGGCTCTCTCCTTTGTCTACTTCCATGTCTTCCTTGTACAGTTGCTCCAGCAGGGTGAAGTACTCAGCTTCCTGTTCCGGGTCGACGATGGAGAAGAGTCTCTCTGAAATCTTGCCTCTGTTCCCACCGAGCGCGACCAGGATATCAGTCAGTTCCTCCCACAGTCTGTCAAAGTCTTCTCCAGACAACTCCGTGCTTGAAATGTGTTCGTAGTTGGCGTTTCTGAACCGTCGGAGTCTGTCCCGTTCGCCTGAGTACGGTGCCTCTCTACCGAGTTCTAACCACACAAGTTCTTTCAACAGGAGTTCTAATAGTGAAATGTCGAACCCCTGTGCAGTATCTGGGACATTACCACTGGGTGGATATAGCGTTTTCTTCTGACCAGGATTTAAGTTTAGTATCCTACGCTTTTTACCTTGCCTTTTGGGTATTTCTCCATGATACAAATGTCTCTTATGCTTCCTTAGCTGCTCACAAAGACTTGGAGGGCTCATGTTCTTAACTTCATCTTCAAGTATTTTCCTGACCAGCGCAGTTCCCTCGTCCACCAGCAGAGCTGCCAGTTTGGCGCCCCGAGCCGTACCTGGGGTGTAGACCGGGTCCGGGGTGCTGGGCTTACTCAGGGCCATGATGATGTCCAAAATGTAGCCAGCTGCAAACTTCTAGATACGTTCTGTTCTTGATATTTTAGCAGGTCTATTTTCTTCTGTCAGCAGATCCCATCAAAACATCGCTCACGGTAACGTAAAGGTGGATCGTCATACAAATCACTGAAGTTGTCCAAGTAGTTTCTGTCCAGAACACGCACAGCAAGTCGATCACTGGCGCAATCCGCTGAAATATACGCCTAACTTGGGCAGTTGGGCAAGTTTGGGGCAGGCAAATAACAGGCTCTCGCCAAAAGCAGAAGTGTTTCGTCAAGATGGCGGCTTAGATACGTCAGTCTCATTGTTTACCGTTTTGGACGACTGAGAAGGAACCATTCAACAGTCATTCTCAGGTAAACACTGTCATGGTACCATGGCAGTGCGAGTGCGTCACATGCGTATCAAAGCCGCCATTTTGACAAATACACTTCTGCTGCTTTTCCTTGAAGAACTGTGACAAGGAAACCGCCTTCCAAAATTGGCCATAGTGAAGCTTATTTGAGTTGATTGCCTCTGTGATCGACGATCGACTGCGTGATACGTAATGTTACATGTTCTGGACAGAAATTACTTGGACAACGTGAGTGGGTTCGTAATGATGTCGGTACTTTTGTGTTTAGTCATGTTTTGATGGTGTCTACCGACGACCGCTAAAGAATCAAGAATAGAGAGTCTGGCAATTTGCAGCTGACCGTGCGAGTGAGACCATCACACCGCCATGGCCCTGAGTAAGCCCAGCAGCCCGGACCCGGTCTACACCCCAGGTACGGCTCGGGGCGCCAAACTGGCAGCTCTGCTGGTGGACGAGGGGACTGCGCTAGTCAGGAAAATATTTGAAAATGAAGTCCAGAACATGAACCCTCCGAGTCTTCGTGAGCAAATAATGAAGCATAAAGGGCATCTTTATCGTAATCATGTATTCAACAAGCAAGGTAAAATTCACAGGGCGAACTTGAATCCTGGTCAGAAGAAAACACTGTATCCAGTCGGCGGCATGTTCCAGATTCTGCACAGGGGTTCGACATATCACTTTTAGAACTCCTGCTGAAAGAACTGGTGTGGTTAGAACTCGGTAGAGATGCACCGTACTCAGGCGAACGGG
Source organism: Branchiostoma floridae (assembly GCF_000003815.2). Taxonomy (NCBI): domain Eukaryota; kingdom Metazoa; phylum Chordata; class Leptocardii; order Amphioxiformes; family Branchiostomatidae; genus Branchiostoma; species Branchiostoma floridae. The sequence goes on along the minus strand of NC_049980.1, from coordinate 33,820,322 downwards.
ATGTTGTGTGCAATTAAATGGCTTCTACTGTACAAAGGTCATAAGCAGGTTTTTTCATAAGTTAATTATCAATGGCACAGTATATACATGTACAGTTCCGGCAGTCATAGTAACACCAATGTTACTCAAATTCACCAGGATTTTATCCAAAAACTCTCCAGGATTTTATCTACAATCAATTAATATGTGTCGGACCATTTCCCAAATCATATCCAGTTGCTTGAGAAACAGTTACTATGTGTATCTTACTGCTTCGAAGTCTAACCGTGCATCAACGTAACAGCGATGTTCTCTCACTACTTTCCAGGCACCGTGGGGAGGTCAGCAGTGCGTACAACCGGACGGGTTCCCGTGATTACGATTCCCATCGGACGCGAGACTCGCGGTACAACGCGGAACACCGGTGGGACCGCGATCGGGACAGGGACAGAGAGAGGGACCATCGGGACAGGGATCGGGGCGATCGGGACTACCGATCATCGCGGGACCATCGAGATTCGCGGGATTCGTCCCGGGGTGACTCCTCTTCGCGGCACCACCGCGCAGGGAACAAGGAGGACGGCGGTAGCTCCCACCGGAGCGCGCGACCGGATTCCTCGGGGGAGCGTGATCAGAGGTTGCACCATTCTCAGTCGGACCACAAACGCAGGAAAAGGGACGATTCCTGGTCGTCTGCGGACGACAAGAAGAAGCGGAAAGATGGCGGCCACGGCGGGGGTGGCGTGCACAGGTCCAGCACACAGGAGCACAGATCCAGGGAGGACACGAAGGACCACAGGGCCTTGATAGAACACCGCTCCCCTCTGGAGCACAGGTCGCCCTTAGAACACAGGTCTCCGCTCGACCACGGGGACAGAAGTAACGAAAGAACAGACTCCAGACACTGACAGCAAGGAGACTTTCGTCATTCAAGGATGATCCTTACTTAGTGAAAATATGTTGCACCAGAGGAAAAAAACTTTTCGTGGACACGAGACCAATTTTCGAATAGAGTATCGCAAATAAACTATTTGTATGATTGTTACGATGGCCGTTGTAAATAAGGAAGAGGATAACTTAAAATTTACAGGTTCCGATGCTTGTATTTATGCCCCTCTGATGTTAAATAGTCGTGACGAAGCGAGTCTCAGCGCAGACGAATCTCCCAGTGGCAATGAAAACAGTTCCTCAGCATTAAGCTTGCTAAGGATGAAGTCGTGAGGCCATATTTTATAGGCAGGCATCATGTGACGGCACAGTTATATATTTATATGCCGTTAGATGTCGTGTCACGCTCTCACAAGGCATGCAACAAGTGTTACGTCGACTGACTGCTTCAGAGGCAGATATTTCTGGAGGATGGACAGTACTTGTTGATGCGCTCCCGTGTGCATCCGTGTCAGAAAAGTGATTATAATAAAGAATTTTTTCCAGTCCGCAATCCCGCCTGTCCCCAGAACCTGCCGTGGCCTGTCCAGGGACCACCTCCACGTGTTCTCAGTCTGTCAGGCTTGGGACGAATAAATGTCACTGATTCCCCTGAACTGGTTGTCTTCTCTCTTTCAAATGCAGACAAATTCACACGCATCTACGCATTAAACACACTACAAATTCGAGAGTAAAAAAAAACTTCTTTGTTGTGCATTGCAAACAAAACAATTTGGTAATTGCCATAGTTTTCACCATCCTCAATAAAATTGCACAAATGCGGCTTCCTTTAAAACTACTATGATCACAAGTACCTTCCTACAGTAGAATGATTAGGTCTCCAAAAGGAGTTCCTAATCGAATCACAAATTCAACTCTTACCACGTCCTTCAACCATCAAAAATTTTGACTAGAATGTTAAAGTTTGTACATACAGTTTTCACCTTGTTACTTATTACTTACAACATACATGTACTCGTCATAGACCACACATGACAAAAGATTCTAAGATGATAAGTAAACTTATTCCATTTTAGAATCTTTGGTTCTTAAAAACAACAGGTCCTGAATCCAGATGTAACAAACTGGCATCTATGCACCTAGGAAGTAAATCTGCCAAGCAGATATGTAAGCACTCTCCCATGTAATGTTTTAAACAATTCAGCCTTTAGGTTGTGGTGTTTTACAAGTAAAAATGAAAAGTGATAATTTGTCATTATCAACAGTAACATTCAAAAGATTTTTTTTGAAATCCAGTCTACATAAGTTTTATTTCGATCTCTATTGGTGTCACACACTACAGCTGAACACTTTATACCGGAGTCATACAATTAAATGAAATGTGAAGAACAAAAACGTATACAATTGTAAACAAAAAATTGAAATCTCTAAACTTTCAGACGCCGTCTGCCATCCTTCAGTGATGTACGGGATGAATATATAATGATATCAAAAGGTATAAGTCAAGTTTATAGTAATACAGAGTCAAAGCATATCTCACTCACACACACAGTCGTATGGTACCCAATTCAAGACGTCTTTTAACGTCGCAAAGCTGTGTGCATACGAGTAGCCGTGCTCTTGTCAAAGGTTCTGTTTGTAGTACATGTATACAGTAAACATCATTATACATGTACTTCGAATTCTTCATTTAACAAAGGAAAGCCTTCATAGGCGGGAAACTGAACGTAAGGATAGCATTTTGTATATCCGAAGTGAAATTTAAGTTTATCTTATTTGGTCCAAGTGTGAAATACGAAATGTGGCTAGTC